>NC_068995.1:19627391-19628087 GCF_001194135.2 Octopus bimaculoides
TATATATATATATATATATATATATATGAACGTGTATGTTTGTGTGTGTGTGTTTGTATGTGATATATATGCGCGTTTGTGCGGGTGAATGTGTGTATGGTTTATACGTGTGTCTATGTAGTGAAGCAGATGTGGTTATATATCAATGTGTTGAGCAAATAAACACTTAGAGATAAATTCCGTATCCTTAGAACGCACTCAAACATTCATTCCATCTTAAGATAAATAACTATATCCAAGTGCATCGCTGGCCGTTTGATTGTATGTTTACCGTATCTCCGCATGTGAGTATACAAATAATCCTCGTTGTGTCTGCGGGTATTACACACACACATGCGCGCGCACACATATGAACTATTATTCGAAGTAATGTCATATTTAATTGTTTTTCTGTTTTGCCGTTGATATGATATGAAAGAGAGACTACCAAACATCAATTTAATCCCGCACACAAATATGTGTATGTATATATATATACGCATACATATATATATATATGTGTGTGCGTGTGTGTATATGTGTGTATATGTGTGTATGTGTGTGTGTATGTGTGTGTGTATGTGTGAGTGTGTGTATCTATGTGTATATGTATATATATATACATATATATATATACGTACGCAAATATTTGCATATAAACATTTATAAATATATATACGTATATATATATGTGTGTATATATATATATATATATAT
>NC_068995.1:19633514-19637064 GCF_001194135.2 Octopus bimaculoides
CATACATACATACATGCATGCATGCATGCGTACATACATACATACATACATACATACATACATACATACATACATACATACGGCTTTCTCACTAGATAATTTCAAGCTCTACCTAATATAGAACGACGTTTGCCTATGTTCCATAACCGTCAGATCGAGTGAATTACTGCGTAGTTGCATACCAAATACCTAACCCATGCAACATTGCCTCTACCTGTGAGCATCTCATATTTTTCCGTGCCCATTGTTTATTGTTGTGTACTTCTCATTAATATTACGCATTGAACATATCGTTTTTATTTCTAGCAGACAGGAATGGACGTTTTACCAACTGAAGTTGATATCGTTGATCTCCATACCGATGCTACCACTGCTGTTCCTAGAAAGATTGCTTTTTATGTTTAAGCTAATTTCTTTTGGTGATTTTTGCTATTTTATCGAAGGGCAACATTGTTTGAGATAATCTATGATGGATGCACTCCAATTTTGCAACAGCACGTTTTTAAGGCGAACGTTGTGATGGGAGACAATTTGGTGACTTTTTCTCTCAGGTTGAGTGAACATGTTGATTTGCTTCTGACTATCGTTGACGCATTTATTGATACTGTCGTAATTGTTGTCCTTCATATTGCCGTTGATGATGATGTTATTGTTGTTGTTGTTCTTGCTTAAGATTACGTCAACCATAATCGAGCAGCCATTTTGATTGAAGTCATTCGAACCATGACGTTTTATAGACTATGTAAAAAAAAAAAGTGTCCTTTACTTTGTCATAACAGTAAGCGGAAATTTGGCCGCTATTTCAAACCGGTCAAGTGACCAGGCACAAGCTTTCTCGTTAGCTTCTAGCTGCTGACGCTGTTGTTTTTACTATTTCCCAGGCTGTTGTTTATAACAATGATGACAATGACGTCAGTAATCGTTTTTTTTAAATTATATTTTGAGCCAATGTGAGACACGTGGTGACAGGCACGTGATCTCTATGTTTCTTGTACAATGCTCCAATGTGTGACTGTCGTTATTGTTACTATTATTATTGTTGCTACGCCCCTGCTACCGCTGCTGCTCCTGCTGCTCCTGCTGCTACTTCTTTTGCTGATGCTGTTCTGATTTTGATGTTTTATTCGTTTTTGTTGTTGCAACTTCTCCGACAGCTGATGGCTAAGTTGTTTGCGTTGTTCTTGTTCTTAGTGATGGTTGGAGTGACATTGTTCCTGCTGCTGGTGTCCATTGCAATTGTTAATATTACATTTTGATGGTGAAGACGACGGCCACGATGATGATGATCATCATCATCATGATCATGACGGCGACGTCGACGACGCAAGGAAGAAGGGGGTGATGTGAAGGCGGACAAAGAGCGGAGGATATTTCTGATTCTGTATTTTAATTGCTACTGTTTTTTTTTGTTTTTTTATGTTGCTGTTGTTGATATTTTAGCTGCTTCTGTTGTTGATGGAAAAATGGCCACCATTGTCGTTGGTGATTCGGCTGTGGCTGTTGTTTTAGTTGTTGCTGTTTGTGATAGAGTTAAAGCTGCTGCAGTTATTATTGTTGCAGTTGTTGCAGTTGTTCCTCCTGTTTCTGCTTCTTGATATTGATATATCCGCTGTAACAATCGATTTCAAAGTGTCTCCCAAGGTTGGCTACTATATTCAGGTGTCATAGACAGATGACAGTTTTAATGTCAGGAGAAATGACACTTAAGTCAGTGAACTATACGGTCGAGCATGTGTGTAGGTGGGACAGCAGAGGAGGGGGTGGAGTGGCTCGGGAAAGGTAGAACTACTGAGATATCGAGGAACGACGTGTAATAGTGAGAGAGAAAGAGACAGAGAGAGAGAGAGAGAGACTGAGAGAGAGAGAGAAACTGAGAGAGAGAAAGAGAGAGAGAGAGATTCAAAGAGCACCAAAAGCTGAAGTGAGAGTTTAAAAAGACACTGGAGAGAATAGAAGAAAGGAAATCTAAAGAGTAAAGGAGAATAACGAACAATGAGATGGAAGATGAGATACATAACACCATCTTGACAGATATATATATATATATATATATATATATATATATATATATATATATATGCATATATCTGCTTGCGTATATGGGTATATGCGCGAGTGTGTATACATGGTGTTTTGGGTATATAAGTTCATAAGCACTTACTTTGGAGTATCAATGCTAAACCCTTGGAATACCGACTGTATTGTATCTATCTATCTATCTATCTATCTATCTATCTATCTATCTATCTATCTATCTGTCTATGTATATGTGTGTGTGTGTGTGTGTGTGTGTGTGTGTGTGTGTGTGCGTGCGTGTGTGTGTGTGTGTGTGTGTATGCACGCTTGTATGCGTGTATGTTTGCATGTATGCAAATATACGCGGTGGATGCAACAGTAGGTATATAGTGTCACATCAATGTTATAAAACTTAATTCATTAAAATTATTTGCACATTAAATTAGTTAGCCTCATTTTTGCTATTTTCAGTGTCATTAATCTTAATAATACATTAACATAACTTGTAATAACTATAATAATACTTTTATCGTAACTTTTATATATTTACTTATTTATTTATTTATTTATTTATTATATAAATAGATGAGTATTGTATATGTTTTCCTTTTTTCAGAACTGTACACCTATTTTGCACCACTCTGTATATACATACATATGCATATATGTTAGCTTGCTTCCCAACCGTATTGTTTCGGATGCTGTCCTTGCCTTGTGGATAGATTTGATATGCAGTAACTAAAAGAAGACCGTCGTATATATATGCATTAATATATATCTATGTGTGTGTGTGCCTTTGTGTCCGTTTGTTCCCCCATCACGACTTGACAGCCGGTGTTGGTGTTTTTACATCCTATTAATTTAGCGGTTTGGTAAAATAGACTGATAGAATAAGTACAAAGCTTTAAAAAATAAGTCATGGGTCGATTTATTCCACTAAAACCTTTCAAGGCGGTACTCTAGAAAGGCCGCAGTTAAATGGCTGAAACAAGTGACAGAATAAAAGAATATATACATAACGATTATACGGGATACTATTTGCTTTCTCACGTTTCATTTTAAATTTTTATCTTTCTTCCACCCTCCCACCTTCTTCTCTTTCTTTCTTTCTTTCTTATTTTCTTTCTTTCGTTCCTTCTTTCTTTCTTTCTTTCTTTCTTTCTTTTATTCATTCATTCTTTGTTTGTTAGTTTGTTTGTTTGTTTGTTTGTTTCTTTGTTTCTTTGTTTGTTTGTTTCTTTCTTTCTTTCTACAATACTTTTCACATCCAATACAAAACTTTTCCATTAGCGTTACTTCCGCGCATGTCTTGTCTGGTGCTATCTCATAGCTGAAAAACCTTAGTACGATCAAAAAGTATCCGATTTTAGTTTTTTTCCCGCCAAAACTAATGCCGCGCAGAGAATATCTTTTGAGTGGAAGATGACGTACATGTGTATGCATGAAAATTCTTTCATGAAGTCTGGGTCGTGGTTTGCACAGTCCAGCAAGTTCCATTAGGAGTTGCTTCTGCAGATCTGCCAGTACTTTGGGG
>NC_068995.1:19637702-19638407 GCF_001194135.2 Octopus bimaculoides
GTCGTCGTGATGGTCGTAGTGGTCGTGGTGGTCATGGTGGTCGTGGTCGTGGTAGTGGTAGTGGTTTTGGTGGTCGTGGTCGTGGTGGTCGTGCTAGTAGTAGTTGTAGTAGTAGTAGTAGTAGTTGTAGTAGTAATTGTAGTAGTAGTAGCAGCAGCAGCAGCAGCAGGACTTCGTTCATATTGCTGTTACCTATGTTTTTGTATACGGTAGAGTGGTGTTGGTGTCGGTGCGTGTTATGGTTGAGGGAGAAAATAATTACAGAAAAATTGGGAAAGCGACGACGATGAAGATGATAACGAAGATGATGATGAGAGTGATGGAGCTGATGCTGATATTGACGAAGACGACGAGAGAAAAAAGAACTGCAGTAAGTTGAAAGAAGTGGAAAAGACAGAATGAAGACGAGTGGAAGTGAAGTAAATTAGGAAGGGAAATAGTGAAGTGAATATGATGTAAAGAAAGGGGGGAGAAGTGGGAAGTGGGTTAAAGGAAGAGGGGGAGGTAGTAGTAGTAGTAGGAGGAGGAGGAGGAGGAGGAGGAGGAGGGAGAGGAGGGAGAGGAAGGGGAGTGTAGAGTGGGAAGAAGAAGAAGAAGAAGAAGAAGAAGAAGAAGAAGAAGAAGAAAAAAAAGAAGAAGAAGACGAAGAAGAAGTAGAAGAAGAAGAAGAAGAAGAAGAAGAAGAAGAAGAAGAAGAAGAAGAAG
>NC_068995.1:19638452-19639987 GCF_001194135.2 Octopus bimaculoides
AAAGAAGAAGAAGACGAAGAAGAAGAAGAAGAAGAAGAAGAAGAAGAAGAAGAAGAAGAAGAAGAAGATGAAGAGGACTAAAGGAAAAGAAGAATTCATAGAAGCAGAAGAAAGAAAGAAAGAAAGAAAGAAAGAAAGAAAGAAAGAAAGAAAGAAAGATAAAGAGGCTCAGCATAATGATAATGCTGATGATAATGGCAATGATGCTGATGATGTTGATGATGATAAAAGAGAAGAGAGATGTGGAACAAAGCTGTTAACCTATGAAAGACTGCCATATAAGCTACAGAAAAGTACAAAGTTCACAGCAGGCCTCCCTACACCTGTCTTGAACTAACCGTGACTATCGGCTGAAATATCTCCGGCGCTGAAAGAATCGAGTTGATAAACAACCGTCGAAGGACAGAAAGCAATTCTTTTTTATTTTATTTTATTTTATTTATTTTATTTATACTTTTGTTGGTTCGTTCAAGTTTAGAGAGAAATATGTGACGGAAACGAGATGACGGCTACAAAATATTGGAGCCGGAATATAGCGGAAATTACTGAAAGTGTTGACATGATACAAGAGTGTGACAAACACACCGGAAGTGATAGTCTGAAATAATGGCAGTGATGATTGAGAGAAGCAGACGGTCGACGAACAGATGATAATAAGATAGATAAATGAGAGGACGAAGATGTAAGTAAACTTTAAGGGAAACAAAAAAAGATAATATATATAACTGAATCGCCTGCTTTTTAGGTCTTTTTTTTTTTTGCTATATCCCCATCTTAAAACAGAGTACAAATAATATTGGTAAAAGGATTAGAACTGAAGGAATGTCGTTTATAAAACAATGTAAGTTATGTAATATGAAAATGGATAGCATTTGCTGAAATACATAAATGCACTCCCGCACACAAATGTACATACATTTACACACGCATAAAAGAAACGAGAAATTCACTCATGGATACGTATATCTAAGCCCCTTGTCGCTTAAATGATTACAGATAGCAAAAATGTGTTTTAAGTTACAACGCTGTAGATATTCAACTTTCAGTAAGGGAAATAAGTTCTGCTATGTGAATTACCTTTGTGTACAACCAATGGTGTATGTTTGTATTTTGAGATGAGAGTAGATATAGATATAAATTTACATCCATCCTATCAATAACTGAATATATAATAAATACGTATGGGCAGAGAGTGTAGGGCAATACACGTCTCTTGACAGGACAATCAATTATTCTTGCTAAACTTTCTTTAAAATGCCAATACATATCGTATATTTTACTCAGACCATTGTTCTTTCCAGAGAAGCATCTGTGGACATCGAAGTTTCTTAACTTACATACTTATTATAGGCGCAGGCGTGGCTGTTTGATAAGAAGCTTGTGTCCCAACCACATCGCTCCAAATTCAAGCCCATTGCGTGGCATCTTCGGCTAGTGTCTTCTACTGTAACCTCGGGCCGACGAAAGCCTTGTGAGCTGATTTGGTAGATGGAAGCTGAAAGAAGCTCATTATGTATATATATATATATATATAT
>NC_068995.1:19640658-19641658 GCF_001194135.2 Octopus bimaculoides
TATATATACGTGTGCGTGTGTCTTTCTGCTTGTGTTTCTTCCCACCACCACCACCACCACTTGACAACCGGTGGTGATGGTTACGCCCTCTTAACTTAGTGGTTGGGCAAAGAAATTGATAGACTAAATACCGGGCTTATTAAATAAGTACTGAGGCCGATTCCTTTCACTAAAAAAGTTCTTCAATGCGACGCCCCAGCATACACGCAGTCTAATGAGTGAAACAGGTACGAAAGATAAAAGACCAAAGATATATACGTACAGACATACGTGCGCGTGTGCATACACATTCACACACAAGCACAGTCACTCACACGTATAAAATCAACTAAGCAACAATCCTCTGTATGGCACGTATATGTATACGCATTCAATTCCGATTTATTCTATAAACAGATATTTGTATAATTTTATTTCTTTTCATTTTATTTTCCAGGATTTGCTTTAACATCATACCGAAACGTTGCATTAAATTGAACATTCGCTGAGAATATCTTCCGTATTCAGGAAAGAGTTACAAAGACAACAATAGTACTTAAATGTTTACAAATAACTGATTCCGAAAGAGTTAAATGGTATCAAGTTATATTTAGCAATTTTCAATGAATTATCGACTATCGAAAGCTCGGATTCCGGTTTATATTTATCTTATATTTAATTGAGTAATAAAATACTTCAATGAATAAATATTTTATGGTAGATAAAATGTTTCTAAAAGATTTTGAATAGAGCAATGTGGTTGTCTTATAAATTTGTTCCATCCCAATATACATACATACATACATACATAGAAAGAAAGAATGAAAGAACGAGAGGGATGGAGAGAGAGATAGGGACAGACTCACCTAAACATATGATTATACATATATACATATATACGTACATACATATGTAATATGCATTATGTATATCTATGTCTGTCTACTTATCTATATATCTATCTATCTATCTATTTATCTCTCTCTCTCTCTCTCTCTCTCTCTCTCTCTCTCTATATATA
>NC_068995.1:19641929-19644421 GCF_001194135.2 Octopus bimaculoides
ATATATATATATTTATATATATATATATATACATACACACACATTTATTTATATGTATACACACACATACACACACACATATGCAGCACGCACCCTCACACACATATATCCACATACAAGAAAATACACATATACATGTATACATACATATGCATAGATATGTGTGTGTGTCTTCTTGTATGTAAGTGTGTGTGAGTATCTACATATATATTGATATATATTGGTATGTAATTATTCATCGGGGACAATTATCTACGAATTATCTAGCAAAAATCAAACCAGTATTTTAGCTGACTGTGTGACTTTCAGAAAATATACTCCTCTTGGCATTCACTATCTTTCTATCACAACTGAAGTACACTCATATATTATGCGTAACATTTACGTATTTGATATCAAAATCACTTTATAACCGAGCTGAAGTAGAATTCGGCGAATTTCTAATGTCTAGCACCAGAGATATTACATAGTGATTCGAAAGTGATATAGATATACATGGATGTATGCGACTGTGTTTGCGTCTGAGGAAATGTGTGTGTATGTACTAGATAGAAACCGATAAAAGAAATTCATATTTAACCCAAGCCACATGAGAAAATGACTGCCAGCGTTCACTTTTCATTAAGTATGTATCGAGAGAATAACTGAATAATGAAAATACGAGCACTCATTCATGTAGATATGACTGTGTGTTTGTGTGTGTGTGTATTCATATATTATATATGCATACATGCAAAGATATATGCGTATATACATACATATATATAGGTGTAGGTGTGTGGTAATAGAATAGCGTGATCCGCAAAGATCTTGCTATAGTCAGTTATTTAGCACTGGGGATGTGCATGGCATGTATAGTTGACATAAAGTGGATGATACTCGATCAACATATTTTAAACAGTTCGTCCCATATGGAATATGATGGAAGTTTTGATAAGATAACTGCAACTATAAAACTCACGATTTAGCAATCAAGTTGCTAATTAGGCGATTTTAAATTGTTACGTGTAGGGAATGCAGTAAGTATATGTGCACTTCACAGGTTTCCGTACAGATCGGAACAAGGTTTACGTAACACCAAGGTGTAACATATTTTCATCTTCACTTTTCTTTAGGTATAGTTGTCTTTGGATTATAAGTTACACATACACATACACATACACACTCCCCCCCTCTCTCTCTCTCTCTCTCTCTCTCTCTCTCTCTCTCTCTCCTATGTATACATATAAATCATCCATATAATCGCATCAATTATATACGCATACCCAGAAACACATTGATAGAGTTGTTAGAACTTTGAGCATATTACACTGAGTTCAAATGATCTGAATTAAAATAGAATCGTTTTCAATTTTGCATTTTAACTATTCGCGTCGATAAAATAATACAAATCCAAGACGCTGTAATACCGAAAATATAAGTAAGTCCAACCTCATGTCTTGCTTTATTAACTCTGACATAACCTTTTGTTTGATAGACTTCATCGGGTATTCTTTTTTATGATCAGAATTTGGCATCTTGTAGCAGGGTGATGTGGGTCTGTATGCATGCTGCAGACTCACTACAATACTTGTAGGATAACAGTAAAAAATCATCCTGTATCTCCATTGGCGTGTTAAATAATCTAAGCAAAACGGAGTTATAACGACTGAAACAAACAAAAATGTTTACTTCTTTTCGCACCGTAGTTCATTTTCGATGACAATACAAGAAGTTAATAAGGGGGAAAACGTCTGGGGAACTAAATTATAGTTCTCGTTAATGTGTGATTAATGGGACACGAATGGGAGAAGGAATGGTTTTAGAAGGAGATAAAACTTTTCATGGTAAACACTTCATCGTGAAACGAATCAGTGTGACGATATGTTATCCATAACACAAATAATATACATGAGGTTATGTAAGTGTATAATGTGATATATCTGCATTTTCTGTGTGTTTATATACATGAATGAAAAGACCCGCTTCAGTCACGAATGTCCATGTGATTGCACCTAGAATGTTACTCTTTGAGGCACAACTCCGCGCAAGGTTGTTTTTGTGGTAAACCAGCGGTCGGCCATGCATAACAGTATCCTCTCACCATGCCACCGATGTTATCCAAGGGAAAGACAAAAGGTGATAGAGTTTGGCACCACCCACGTCGCAACTCCCTTCAGCAGATGAGAGAAGTGGAGCGACGTGAAAGGAGACAGTTTGATGTTTCGAGCATAGATCTTCGTCGGAAACGTGAAAGCGAAAAGTCCAAAAATGGAGAAGAAATTGCCAATGGCACAGGTCTAATTACATTGCTGTATGCATACACTGTATATATTCTTTTAGTTTTTTATTTGCTTCAGTCATTTGACTGCAGCCATGCTGGAGCACCGCCCCGTATACATTTTAGTCGAACAAATCGACTCCATGACTTATTTTCTAAAGTCTAATGCTTATTCTAACCGTTAAGTTACAAAGACATAAATACACCAACACCGGTCATCATGCTATGATAG
>NC_068995.1:19644714-19647293 GCF_001194135.2 Octopus bimaculoides
ATATATATATATATATATATATATATATACCACTTACCAGGTTTGGTCAGCCCAAGGCTATAGAAGAAGACACTTGCCCAAGGTGCCACACAGTGGAACTGAACCTGGAATCATGTGACTGGGGAGCTAGCATCTTACCACCTCTGCACCTAAATATATATATGTGTGGCAATGTGTGTGTGCGCGCGCGTGTGTGTATTTAAATATGTATACACAAATGTGTGTGTGTGTGCATGCACATACACACATACATGCACAAACACACAACACACACACACACACACACACACACACACACACACACACACACACACACACACACACACACACACACACAATATATATATATATATATATATATATATATATATACAAAGAGAGCGGGAGACACTGAATCATACTTATTCAGAGTAATACATATTGCTATTATGTAGACTAGCAGGAACAAATAAATTTGAAGTTCATGATTCATGGACCCCACTGCAGGTGTTGTGTTTTGCTGTCTCCGGGTAAGTCATTTAATTTTGTTTGTCATGTAAGTCACAGTTAAACGTCCTTCCAAAAGACATCGGTATGAACAAACATAATTTATTTATTTATCTTCGTTTTCCGATTTTCAACGTTACCATTTAATTAAAATAGATCTTTAAGCCCAAATGTTGACATTGTTAACAGTCTACGTTTTAGCAAAAATCTCATAATGTTTTCTAGGATTTCTTTTTTTCTGTTTTTATTTTTTTTTGTATTTTCCTTTCAATTTTTCCCTCTTCTTTTTCATCTGTTGATATAATAGTTCATAGAAAAACGTGGCAGCGTGACATCTCAGTTGGATAGGAGAAAAAATAGTAATTGAAGAAATAGAGACAATGAAAGATAGCAAAATGAAAACAATCGCCGGAGATTTTTGAATGGTCTTCTGGCGAATTCTTTTAGATTTAAACCCCGAGGTCACGATATACAGATTTGTTTAGAATCTTGCTGCTCACAAGAAAAATGTTGCTTAATGTACAACAGAAACATCGCTGCATGAATTTATGTTTCGTATTCCTCTCTATTTAATTTCACTCTATTGATATGTTTATTTTTCTTTGTCACTTAATCAAACACTGGTCTTTCCCTCTAGTTTTTACGCATCCTGTTTTATGCTCTCTCTATATTATCTCTTTCTCCCATCCTTCCTTATCCCACCTCCTAACCTTCCTCTACCGTCAGCCCTATAGAAATGTCTCGCTAGCAATCGATTTTAGTACTACCTATATAGATAGATAGATAGATAGATAGATAGATAGATAGATAGATAGATAGATGTGAGTGTGTATGTGTGTGTGTGCGTGTGTGTGTGTATCTTTACATATGTGAGTGCATTTCCATGTGACTATAAATGTATATATGTATTATGTGTATACATAGATAAATAGGTAGATAGCTAGAATAGATACACAGATAGACAGACCGAGTTTTAGAAAAGGTCGAGGTTACTGTTTACAAGTTTCTAAGCCTTAATAACACAGTTTTAGGGCCGCCATCATGTTATTGTAAAAATACCAAAGCACACGCACAGACGCACACAATTACGCATATATAAGTCATCACACACACATTCACACACGCACGTATATATGTTTACACGAGTGTGTGTGTGCGTGTTTGTCTGTGGGGTGGTGGGGTACAAGTAAAATGTTTAAAATCTCAGCACGTTTCATAACTCACAGATTTGTAATCTGAAATATTGGTTTCAAATTTTGGCACAAGACCTATAAGCTCGGGAGAAAGGGGATTTCGATTATGTTAATCCCAGCGCTCAACGGTACTTAATTTATCGACCCCGAAAGTATGAAAGGCAAAGTCAACCTCGGCGGAATTTGAACACAGCGTAAGGACCGACGAAATGCTGGTGAGCATTTCTTTCCAGCGTGCTTGCGAGTCTACCACTTCGCCGCCTTATTTGTAATATAAAATACTGACTTAAGAATGCATTGCTTAAAGTTTCGCAAGGAGAAATCATCTACCTTCAGTTACTGAGAAGTAGCTATCACAATGTCCAAAAGTAGTTTTCTACATCAAAATTGACCCCGGCTAGCTTGGTATTTGGCGCTAGGTATCATTTCCAGAATTGGTCAAGTTTAGGAGTTCCAGCAGGTTCATATGTATTATAATCCAGCTTACCATTCTACTTATTTGAAGAATTTTTAGTTTTAGAAGTATTCATTTAAATTTCAGTTTATTATTATTATTATTATTATTATTAGTTAACTTTGGAGACAGAATAATACAACCGTTTATAGTAACACCAACACCGAAAAGACACTTATTCAGCCAGCCTCAAAATTTCTTCAGATTAACTTCGAATTGCAGTAAATAACGCACCCTGAACACACTGCATCGACAATTAACACCAAGATGCACACATAACAGTATGCAGTTGATGCAGTCGAAAGGACCATGGAAGAATGCTGTAAATAAATGTATATTATAGATGTAGAAAATCTTCGTTCTACTGACCTTTAATAATCATAATCATAATCATGATAATATATACATACACACACACACACACACACACACACTGACATATATAT
>NC_068995.1:19647393-19649929 GCF_001194135.2 Octopus bimaculoides
ATATATATATATATATAGCAGAGTAAGCTCATAAATGTGAAACAAGGTGAAAATAGTACTCGAATACCGGAAGTAGAGTAATATGCTTTATTATTAAAGCTGCAGTTTTGGTTGAGAATGTTCCAACCAAAACTCGGACGAATGGGAACGGGAAACACTGAATAACAGTTTTTGTGATGTCTTTGTTGCTTTACGAATAAAGAAAAACATTTGTGTCTAAATGTGTGTGCGTGCACATATGCATATATATGTGCATACACGCGCATATATTTGTGAAAAAATCAATGAGTCACATATATTATTATTGTTGACAAATATAATGTTATGCGATCATAGCAGCTAAGTTACCAGTGCATTTTATACCATTTTGTGGAGAACCAAACCAAAGCAATCGTCAGAAATGGTTCAAAAGTTTTGAAACTTCTACTGAATCACATATGCTTTCACATACGCTTATCGAAGTAAAATATTGTGCATCGTTTTATAAAAAGAGAAGCTAGAAACGTGGAAAGCTTATTTTAACTGGAGTAGATGTTACAGCCACTGCTTAGCTGAGAACAAAGCCAAATTGTAGAATTCATCCACCCAAATGATTACCTAATGTCTAAAACTGAGGATTTTTGCTATCGCCTTCATGAACGTATATATGCCTTAGCCATCTGGCCGATTGGGTCATAAATATATATGCTATAACCTGCTGCCTCTATTGGTGTTTCCCCTTTGAGGAATTTCTATGGAATTTTCCACACCCAACTTTAATACAGGGTGTTTCAAAAGATCTGATATCATTTGAGATGTAAATATCACAGAAACTGTAGTCAAAGTGAATGAAACTAAACAGGCTTAATGTTGAGCAACATAAGATTTATTTCCAGCTCCTCCCAAACACGCTGCAGCATGTTTCTCTAGGTTTGCAGTAAGAGTGGGGACATAGCCCAGGCCCTTCACATAGCCCCTGAGAAAAACATCGCAAGGTGTCAGGTCAGGTGAACTTGGCGGCCATTCCAACAGCATATTGTCTTCATCGCCAGCACGCTCGATCCATCTCCCTCGTAGACTGACATTGAGATAAGCATAGTGAGCTTCCAGTGAGGAGAAACCCCGTCCTGTTAAAAAATGAAGTCTTCATGTTAACTTGCAATGAGCTCATCCATTAGCCAGTTCTGAAGCATTTGCAGATAAACATCACCGGTCACATTTCCCTCAAAGAAAAACGGGCCATAAAGATGCTTCTTGGAGATGGCGCAGAACAAATTCATTTTGGTGAGTCCCTCTCATGCTCAACTGTAGCATGGGAATATTCTTTGCCCCAAATGCGAACATTATGCTTATTGACTTTGTCATTCGTATGAAATGTGGCTCCGTCACTGAAAATAAGAAGTACTTTGAACTTGGCTTCTTCAAATGTCTCTTGCATATCAACACGGAATGTTTGCACTTTCGCTTGTCAACTGCTGTTATGGCCTGAACGAGATGCAGCCTTAGGGTTTCATTAGCAAGCGTTGGTTTCGAGACTTGTTCTTCTTATGGACTTCTTGGGGCTTCGCAAGAGATTTTGGCGAACCCTCTCGATCGTCTCTTCCGATGTTACTGGTCGTCCAGATCATTTTCCCTGCACAGACAGCCTTCTTCTTTGAATATTTTGAGCCATGTCTAAATCTGCATTGCCGTTGGTGCCTTTTTAGAGAACATTCTCAAAAATACACACTGCACAGTCTTATTGTTCGACTGTGTTCGAGCAAACTCCAACACGCAAAACGCCTTTTCTCTTCCAGTGAATGTCATTTCTATACCTGAAAAGATAAACATATCAAATATTAAACATAAAACGTTGACCCGTTTCTATACATACTGTTAAAATTTGAAGCCATTTTAACAAGAACTGGCAAAATTATTAGACTGCGAAATGATATCAAATTTTTTGAAAGGCCCTTTACACATATATAAACATACGCACATACCACATTATTTTAAAATTAAACCTAACACCAAGATCCTCATTCCTAACCCCCAACACGTTCAGCTCAACCCGTCTTCATTTCAGTTCAAGCACGAACTTGCAACAAACTATTTTCTTTATCAAGGGGCCAGTTTTGGTCTTCATCGCAAGGGACACAATTCCAGTGAATTAAATATTTTCTCTCCTTGTGTTTGAACAGTGTAAATCTTTAGCACGACATTTTTTAACAAGAACTGTAAGACCCACAAACAGAATGTCATATTTTTCAGTCGTCCAGCGATAAAGTCAATGCCATGCTATTCACTTCAACTATATCTGACGACTGGCCGAGGTGATCCTCAATTTCTGGCACGAAACCAATTGATAATTGGATATTACGAAACTATAACATTACATTAATTCTTAATTACACAGCATATCCAATCTGTGTGCATGCGTGTCACTGTGTATGTATGTGTATGTGTGCGTGCGGGTGGGGGGAGGAGGCAATGCTACAAGGAGTTATTACTTCAGCCTTTAGTCATACCACAAACTATGGAATATCACTCGTACAAAACGCATAGACACATGCATATA
>NC_068995.1:19653977-19658026 GCF_001194135.2 Octopus bimaculoides
CTGTTTAAAATGTAACTGTAGATTGCCATCATAATAATCATTAATTATATTCTCATGCACCCATACACAGAACTGCACGCATCCATACACAAAAATTTTGTTGTAGATTTATTTTTGCTCAATCAAAGTTCACCCTTTATGAATTTGCATCGTCATTAACTTTTGAAAAAACAAGCTACTCAGTTGTTTACTTTCATGGGAAGCAAAATTTAAAAGGAAGAATGAATCAATGCACCACGTGAGCATTGTCAACGGGTTGGTATACATATGGTTTCTAACCTGTTCAGGAAAACTTCTAAATTACATGAAAATATTGAAATAAGTTGACTTAGAGCAAGTTCACGATAACTAGAGCTTATGTATATGATTGCTTTACAGTTACATAACAGGCTGACGGCAATAATGTTTAGAGAATGAACATATTTTTACATTGACCATATTACTTTTGCATCGTAACTTCAAGGACGAAGAGACAAAGCCAACTCGTGCAGCATTTAAACTCAGAATGTAAAGACAACGTAATTCGATATGTCCAAACACTCCTGATTATGCTTTCACATTTAGACACAGTCACAAACTGGTAGTAGAATTTTATGATCGATAGCATTAAAACTAATACATTCTTATTGGTTTATTGATACTGCAGTGATGGAAAACAAATTCTACTCCTTTTTGTTAAGCTAAGAACGTAAGAGAAAAGTGCTGTAATGCATTTAATCGAGTGTGCCACAACGGATTTGTCAGTGTATAAGGTACATTTAATAAAGAAATAATCCTTATTTCTGTATACTGATAGATTTTCTGCGTTTGTTTCTTTATTTTTGTTCAATTTTGATTATTCAGAATTTTAGAAATTCAATGAATTCTTATTTCTATCACTGGGGGTAAAATTCAACTAACAATATTTTCACCTTCGTTATTTAAAAAAAAAAAGAGAAAGAACAACAATTGTTTGCTTGAATATGAAGAAGAGAATACATTGTGTTGCCATCTCAACCAACCAACTACCATGTTTGAAGTATATTTCGAAGTATAATGTACATCTTCAGAAATCTACTTTCACTTTCGCAGTCCTTCAGTGTTGTTAGTGAAGGAGAATGCGATAAGTTTGAACAATGAAAACAAAGGAAACGAAGGGTAAACAAGACAAATTGAGGAGTAACTGACTGATAGAGGCAACAATTGATAGATTTCATGATAAGAGAAAATTTATAATTGCTTACCATGACAAATTTAATAATGGAAAGATTAACTTGTTGATAAAGATACCTAGAACCTATTTTCGTGTACAGAAAATCATAAATAAGACGACAACCACTTGATATATATTTGAAAACGACGTGATTTAAGACTTGTCCCTTTAGCAAAAAGAAAGAAAATGACGGGCGCTGAAGGTAATTTTTAATTACTAATCTTCAAGTTGAATAGACATTAATTGCAAGAAAGGCACTAATTTATTGTGAGAATAGACAACTATTGTAGCCGTTATTTTGTTTTATTGTTGTTTTCTTTCATTCAGTTTCTTACAAACTATATTTTATCACTCAGACATATAAGTTCTCACCACATAATTCCTTTTAATATTACCATGATGTTTTCTTCAATCTGTGGGTCTAAAGATTGTGTAATACATTCACCTCTACTTCAATCCAAGTTAGTGGATTGGCAGGATCAATAGGGCTGTGAAAAATAAAAAAGATCTGCTGCATTTAATCATGTTTTCTTATATTCTCACTTCAAACCACATTGTGGTTAAATTGACCTTCTGGGGTCGATAAAATGATGTAATATTCAAGGACTAAAACTAACCACAACCGACTACTTCGTTAAACTTCTTCCAATGAGGATATGAATTATGTTTGCTTCAAAACGAACATGGGTAACTGTTAGACGAAATAAGGCTCTGAACGATGTGCCGATATACTTGCTATAGTTAAGTCGGCATGCTGGCAGAATCTTTAGCCCACCGGGGAAGATGCTTAGCGGCATTTCGTTTCGTCATTACGTTCTGAGTTCAAATTCCGCCGGGATCGACTTTACCTTTCATCTTTCCAGATTTGATCAAATTAGTGCCAGTTGAGAAGTGGATTTGCTGTAATCGACTTAACCCTTCTCAAACATTTATTGGCCTTGTGCCAAAATCTGAAGCCAATATATTCACTATAAATATATTCGTGATGAAGTGAACCGAATCCAAATCCTGTCAAATGCTACAATCAAAGTTCATGCCTAGGAGATCAATATATTAAGGACGAATCATTGTGCGAAGTAATCTTACGACAGCATCTCACGCATTTCTCTCACTCTCTCTTTCTCTCTCTCTCTCTCTCATTCTTTCTCACTCTCTCCTTGCCCCACGGTAGGAAGCAAATCAATTAGTATGTAACACAAATTAAGGATTTATACAAATCAATAAACACATCTCTTATCAAAGATGAGAAACTATAGTGACTCTTTTTCTTGCGGCATCCTGGGTGGTGAGAACAGGAATGTCATTAATCACAGATTTGAATGACCAGGTTTGAGTGAACTGGATGTACGAAACAACAATTAATTCGAATGTGTGTTAATGAGTCTTTTACACACATGCGCGCGCGCACAAGCACACACACACACACACACAGAAGCCTCTCTCAAAGTAATACAGACTTCCAGAAAGAAAGTGAGTGTGAAGTAGGAACCATTTACACAAAAGTCGATACCCGAAAATGGTCGCAGTTTTTGTCTGATCAAAGGAGATGTATACAGGCTATACTTCCCAAGTGAGGATGGTGGTTGTGGTCTCAAATCTGTAGTGATGTCATATAGAGTACGTATTGTGACACTCAAATAACATTTGCATCAGAGAAAAAAGACCAGTAACTAATTTGCTCAAATTCGTGATTGTGAACAACATAATTAGGATAGCAAATGAACTTGAGGAGAGATATAGATTAAGAACTGCAATAGATCTCTTCCCAAGGAGTACTGACAAAATTTATTTATTTGAAAAACAAAAACATGGTCCAGATCATTGAGAGATTCATGGGTACATTATAGGAAATTATAAACTATGTAAGGAATCAATCATGTCAAAAGTTTGGCAAAAACTGAAGCCGGTAACCAACATTTATGATATTGCAATTCAAGAACAAAAGATACCGACCATGAACTTGTAAAAGGCAGAAAACATTGACATACAACAAGCGTAGGCTGCTCAAGACCAAGACTAAATACTCGAACCACATTATTGCCAAATGCGAGGGAATGTTTTCAAGATATTATCTTCGGTTGAGGCATGACGCAGTGGTCAAAACAGTCTGCAACAGGAGAACAAAAAGGAAAACAGCTACAGACGAAATTGACTATATTGAGAATGAGATGTCAAAAGAGCATAGCTGGAATTTAAAGATTTAAAGAGCCACCATGTTAAAACACAACTGGCTACATATTGCTGTCTGAGACCAGAAGGAAGAGGTATTTCTGTTGTGGAAACCAGTTGTCCTCTGGACACCAATGCAGTTCTAAAAACAGGAGAGAAAGAGGACATCTATGAACCATTGATAAGGAGTTTGGAAATTCAGGACCAAAGACACATTTTCACTTTCGTACCTATTATTACGGAAGCACCGCAAAAGATACCAGCGCGTCTGCAGCAGAGAGCATGACTAAATTAGAATTCCTGGGGAGAGAATGCAAATCTTTAAATCATACACTAGAAATGAGACCTGAGACAATAAAAATCTGGAAGACATTTTTTTTTTTAAAGATTTAACGGATGATTAACAAAATAAGTTACTTTCTTTCACAATCTTGCAGCCGAGCAGGTGGCCAGTCAAAATCCATTTGGAATTAAAATTTGAGAATGAATATACGAATGAACATACATAAATATACGCGTGTACGCGTTTGAGTGTTACGTTTTTGATATGTATATCCTTGTGTCTTTATTTGAAATCTCTCTTTGCCCGCGCGTGTGTATATGTGTATGTGCGTTTTTGCATGTGTGTGTGTGCGTGTATACTTACATATACATACATACATATATATATATATATATGTATATATAT
>NC_068995.1:19658798-19661180 GCF_001194135.2 Octopus bimaculoides
ACACACACACACACACACACACACACACACACACACACACACACACACACACACACACACACTCTCTCTCTCTCTCTCTCTCTCTCTTTGTCTCTGTTTCTTTCTGCGTGCCTCTCTGACTTTCTCTTCCTCTCTCTCCCTCTTTATTTCTTTCTCCCTCTTTCTCTATCTTCCTTCTCTCTTCGACTCCTCTTTCTCTCTCTCTCTTTCGTAGTTGACTATTGCTCTTAAAATCAATCTATCTCTTTCTCAACTTATGCAAGATGTAAAATGTTCCAACCACATACAAAGACGCTTTTCCTATATCAAGGACAACCTCCTCAGATCTGGTTAACCTATTTAAATGAAGGCAAAATGTGGTTGAAGTGAATTTACCTGCTTTTTTCTAACATGTCCAGTAGCTACACAAAAGCCCCTTTTTTTACTCTAATTCTGAGCGTATGTGCATGTATGGACTTGTGAGTGTAACTATGAGAATGTGTGTGTATGCGTGTAGTTATGAATGTGTAAACGTTCGTGCGTATGGAATGTGTATGTGAAAGTATGTAGGTTTATTTCATTTCCTTAGTAATGTGTGTTGTGTATGTAAATATACACCTTTGTTCATGTGTGTGCATATGTAAGATTGCGTGTATGTATGTGCATGTAGATGTCTATAATTTTGTACAATGACTATGAGCGGGCAAGTATGCTTCATCACGTGTGTATGTGATTGTGTGAGCGTGTGCGCTTGTGTGTGTACAAGCGTCTTTTCGTTTAACTGTAAAAATGTATATGTAAGTTCATATTTAATAGGATGTGTTGTTTTATGTGTATGTAAATATGAACTTACATACAAATAAGTGTTTGTATGTGCGCATGTATTATGAAGGTATGCGTACAAGAATTTAGCGATTATCAAAAATGGATCGATCGCGAATGAATTAATTCGCAGAACGTTACTCATTATAATTATTTTTCAGGTTATTTCTTAGTAAACTTCTAGAATCATAATATAAACAGTTTCAAACCTAATATTTGCGTAGCTTCTGTCAGTTAAGATGTTCGGTATTTTTGCGAAAAAGTCAACTCTAAGTGATGGTGGTCTCCAGTAAAAGAACATAATTACTTATTTTGCTTTTCGACTAATCGTAATTTTATTTTGTCAATATCGAAAATTCAGAATCAAAATAAAAGAGCATCCTACAGTTTTCATCATATAAAACCTCAAAAAAGTTCAAGAAACAAGCAAAATTTTAACGTTTCTGCGAGTAGTCAATTGTCTCGTGGTTGGAATACAGGTGGCTCTGTCGAAAATAAAATCAATGCACAAATAATAAAGATTAGAAAACAATCCTCTTTTTTATAATCAAAATTGACATTTAGAGGATTATCAAACCATTTCCTAAATACTCATCATCAGAAGAAAATTCAATAAGGTCAGATAACCAAATCAAAGTCAAAACTTACAAGAAGACAAGAATGGTTTCCATTTTCGTGAATGACGTATGTATTGTGCATGAAATCCCAAGCATTTAAGTAACATGCGAGTGGGTTTTTCTCTTATTCACAATTTCAATAATACATACATACATAGGAACATACATAATACATACATACATACACACATACATACATACATACATATATGCATACACACACACGCCCAAGCAAATATGATTGATAAATGAGAGACAGAGGTTGGAAGATACAAGAATGTTTATTGATCCCTAAAATTATTTCGACCCATCTAGCATCGATCCCTCATGGGTGGGATATTGAACAACTGGTCTAGAAGTATCCGTCGATGTAGATGTGTCGCATCAGGTGACTTCAAGATCTTTCCCGTTTAAATAACGTCTGTTTTCTTCTCGGTATGTGTATACAAAAGCAGCAAATTAAGGGACACAGCTTCATTATTTTAGAAGATGAATAAAAATCAGAAGCAAAAGGCAATAAATACACAATACAGTAAAAATGTATTAAATATAACTGTTAGAAGATATGGATGTATAAACGCCTTTAATTAAGATGTCTGGCGCACGTCCATTCGCTCGTGAAACTTACACGAAGACATGAGCATACGTATATACGTGGCTTAGCGCACGAAAGCTCACACAGTGAATTAAATACATACTTTGAGTTTATAAGAATGGAGAGGTTACAGTCATATATGCATATGTACACATTATTTACATTATTTACATTCGACGGATATTTGTCCTCATCTTTGATTGTTGTTAACACAATACTTCGGCTGATATATCAGCCTAAACTTTGTGTTAACAACAAACAAGATAAGGATAAATATCCGTCAAATGTAAATAATGTAAATAATTCTTCATCTCTTAAATTCAGAACTGTATACACACACACACACACACACACACACACACACACACA
>NC_068995.1:19661750-19663167 GCF_001194135.2 Octopus bimaculoides
GTCCAAAAATGCCATCATGGTATTATCTACCGATGAAATATGACGTAGTAGCTATGACGCACCAGTGAAGACCTCAATAAAATGTAAGCACAACAGACCTGATATAATGATTTGGGATAGAGAAGAGAAACTGTGCACAGTTGTAGATGTTAACAGCGGATATTAACATAAAACTGAAGGTCAGTGAAATCGAGAACACCTAAGCCGAATTATTGAAACATCTGCCATTACTCTATCCAGATTACAAATTGAGGTCTATACCTGTAGTTATTGGGACTCTGGGATGAGTAACACACTGCCTAAATACCAATCTTGAGAAATTGGGCTTCTCAGGACCACAAAGGAGAATGCTAATTCGAAGACTACAGATCCTGTCCATCACTGGGACTGTACATATCTGTAAAACCTTCCAGAAGTCTATCACTTAAATATATAAGAGCATGTCTAGATATGCAATTATATGCATGAGAATACATGCATAAAACATATCTGCACATACATACATGCATACATACATACATATATATACATGCATACATACATACATACATACATTCATACATACATACATACATGTGAAATGAAACAGCTGTTTCTTTTATATATTCTATGCTAAACATTAAAATATTCACGGAATAGGTGGGCTGCAAACGTTTAGAGAAACGGTCTTCCAAAAGTCATTGCAAATTACTTCTCAATTTCCTACTGAAAATGTAATTTTATCTCAAAAACTTTTTTCTGATTTTCTCTGAGAACTTATATGCCTCGTGCCTTTTGCTTCTCTGTTAATTACTATAACAGGCTTCTTCTATTTTCATAATCACTTTACATTTCCTGTAGCATGTTTGCTACGTCTAGGTTTCTATGTTTAGCGTGTCAGTGTATATGTATAATCTCAGTGTGAGGGAGTACGAGTGTGTGCTCACGCTTTGATGTGTACGTATATATTTCTATTTCTTCTCTATCTCTCTCTCTTTACGTTCGTTTTATAATACTCATGTTATATTTCTGGCGCGATTTAGGTGTTATTTATTTATTTATTTGTTTATGTACTTATTTATTTTTAGTCCGTATGTGCGATTCGCATAGTGATGAAGACATGCACTGATGCTAGCTGCAGAAAAAAAAATGGACATTGAACATTACTATAATGAGGTTCTCAGGTTCACATGTACGTGTTTGACCTTGTGAAGATGATGGTCGATTGATGTTGTTCTGTCTCAGACGACATGTTATGTCTGTCTCTATGTGTTTATTTATACACCCACGCACATATGTAAATATATCAATGTGTGTGTATTTATGTGTAAGGCCGTATATGTGTGTGTGTGTGTATTTCCACATGCATGTGTGTGCGTGTGCATATATTGTATATATAAACATGTATGTATATATATATATATATATATATATATAT
>NC_068995.1:19663687-19665151 GCF_001194135.2 Octopus bimaculoides
ACACACACACACACACACACACACACACACACACACACACACACACACACATATACAATTGGTGAAGGTAACGCAAAAAATGTCAATGTTCAGTACGACGATCGTTTCGACTCTTCCTGCAACTCTCTGCTAAGAGTAGGATTTTGTGTCTCAAAATACAGCAAGCAGAAACAACATCTCAGTATATCTAGCAGGACATATCTTTCTTTATGCGTGAACTTGATGTGACACAAACTGCGTTGATTGATGCAGCCCTATTAGATGCACAAATTTCTACCCATTACAGACAGTTTCAGGACGAGTCGAAACGATTGTCGTACTGAATACAGACTAGTGCTAAATGTATCTTCCATTTTCCTTCACTAATTATTATTATCGCAACTAAGACTGCAGAATTCCTGCTGTAGATCCAGTGGAAATATACCCCAACTGTGGAAGACACCAGGTAGCCTAGATTGTGAACGTGTTTTACTCAACAAACTTGTTGACATATACTCATTAGTCCAAAATATTAGGCGCACACATACATAAATATGAGCAGGAATAGATAATTGATCCCTAGAGATTAAATATCTTATGCAAACGGGCTACCAATGCCATTATCATAAGGAGTAGGCTATCAAGATATAAAAGCTTTCATGCCTTTCCGACATTGTTAATATTGCATGCGAACTGGTGTTGAAGAATGGGTTACAATCGTCGTTATAAGCCTGGCGCCAATTATTTCTACATTTCTGAAATCAACATATCTATATGTGTGTGTTTGTGCGCGTGTTTGAATGTATATGGTTATATATACACATATTCGCATACTCACAGTCAAACTCTCTCTATCTCTGTCTTTCTCTCACACACGCATCCATACGAACGTGCGCACACGCTATATAGATACATAGACATACAAATATAGATAGATAAACAGATAGATAGATAAATAGATACATACATACATACATACATACATACTTACATACATACATGCTTACATACATACATACATACATACATGCATGCATACATACATACATACATACATACATACATACATACATACATACATACCGGTTGTTAAGTGGTTATGGGGGAAAACAAACACCGATACGAAGACACCCACAGATACATACATACATACATGCATGCATGCATAGAGTTAAGTGTCCTTAGAATCTCAAATTTGTTGTTGCTTTTAGTGCAAATATTGCATAATCGAAAAATTATTATAAGCACTTCAAAACATTCAGGAAATAAACGAATGATCAGAGATATTAGGTCACTGTGGAAACGCCTCAAAAGGCTTGTTTTCAATTCAGACCTCTTGTGGTCGATTCCAGTTGGTGGTATGCACTCCATGAGGTTGCATAAGAAATATTTTGAAAGACTCCCAATTAGCGCGTTTCATTTCACTTTCCCACAAAAATGTCAACGTTATAACATGTACAGAGGAATGTAACTTTTTCGTCATAT
>NC_068995.1:19665161-19666306 GCF_001194135.2 Octopus bimaculoides
GACTCCCAATTAGCGCGTTTCATTTCACTTTCCCACAAAAATGTCAACGTTATAACATGTACAGAGGAATGTAACTTTTTCGTCATATGCTTAATACTTTTTGTACCATTGTTTGTTTGTTTTTGGGGTTTTTTTTTCATTTATACATATTTTTTACTGTTTGTACTCTGTTACCTTGCACCTCTTGCTTTTCAAATAACACTAAAATTATTATCCATTATTTCTTGTATTCATTATTTATCCAAAACGTCCCTTATAATACTTTAAAATATTTAGTCTATGCATAATATACAAGAAATTCATATTTAATTTTTCACAATTATCTGGAGAACAGCAATTAGAAACAGAACAAGACGCGTTGCTTTCAGTTTTCGTTAAATTTACATTATTATCATAATTACAATATCGTATGTACTCCTATTTCTCTTCCCTCCTCAAAATGTCGACGTATTAAACCAGTGGTTCTTAACCGGGGTCCATATGGCCCTTGGAGTTCCCTATATCACTTGGGGGTCCATATAAGATTGTCTAGTTAAAATTTATCTGCAATATATTGATTATACTTCTACAATACGTAAAATATTGTAAGACTTTTTTTTAATGCAATTTCTAATAATATTTTGTAATAAAGAAATGTATGATTTTTTTTTAAACACTCAATTACTAGGACAGTCAAATCATATAAAATTGGAATCGAAGAGGTCTATATGAAAAAGATGGTTGAGAAACACTGAGTAAAACGAAAGAGAAGAAAGGTTAAGCGGATGGGGGCACTACTCAGAACTTTTACTCGAATGGGTTATTAAGAATAGCGATACACACTCTAAATGTTTGCGTATACTGTAAACCAAGAATAATTATGCGTCAGAGTTTACATTTATATGTGAATATCTATACACATACAAATACTTACCCACATGTGTAGGATATATATGTACGTATGTATATATGTGTTTATGTATAAACCAGTGTACTCAAGTAAGTCTGTATGAGAACTACACGAAAACTCATACCATCGTAATACAACAATATTACAAAAGCCTTAAAGTGCGTTCAGTAAATTAAAAGATGTACACCAAGGGAAGATGAAAGAGCATCTATGTATGTGTGTGTATGTATATATATATATATATATATATATATAT
>NC_068995.1:19666976-19667879 GCF_001194135.2 Octopus bimaculoides
TACTAATTCCATTCACAAAGCTTTGGTCGGCCCGAGTCTATAGTAGGAAACAACTGCCTACTGTGCTATGCAGTGGGGCTGAACCCGGAACCATGCGCTTGGGCAGCATGCTTCTCACCACACAAATATGTGTGTGTGTGTGTGGATGTGTGGATGTGTGGATGCGTACGTATGTATGCATGTATGTATGAATGTATGTATATATGTATGTGTGTTTGCATGTGTGTATGGATTTATGTATGTTTGTATGCGTGTAGGTTTATGTCTATGTGTGAGGTTCTGCCTACATTATAAAGTGAAAACCAACTAAGCATAGGAAAAGAAGACTCAATACTGATTTTGTAGGATAGAATGATATATTAATCCATGATTAATGACTGACGCAGACATTTTGAACGGTAGTCATTACTCAGAGTTTTAAATTCTCCCCCCCCCCCAGATCGATTTTCATAGTCTTAACGAAGAACATATATGCGTGTACGTTTCTAATCACAAACACACAAACACAGAAACACACACTAGAAATGCATGCACGCATACACATATATACTTATGTTAGCGAATTCATATCGGGATGCGTGTGAGTGCAAATGTCTTAGCTATAATGCATGCGTAACATCAAAGCACCGATTCATTTTTGATGTCGTATAAGAGATTCTAATTACTGCCTCACTGTTAACACCACACACATTCTTCTTCTCTTGTCGCCTCTTTCCCACTGTCACTGTCTTTATTTACATGTCTATACATAAACTTAAATCAACATAAACACACACACACACGCACACACACGCACACACACATGTGCACACACTCGTGTGACCTCCACACGGTTTTATGTATAAGTAAAAGCATATAGCAGTATATATATATATATATATATATATATATATATATATATAT
>NC_068995.1:19668133-19679907 GCF_001194135.2 Octopus bimaculoides
ATATATATATATATATATATATATATATATGTATGTGTACACATGCACACACACATATGTATGTATGTATGTATGTATGTATGTATGTATGTGTGTATGTAGAAAGGCATATAGACAGATACATAGATACGTAAATATATACGTGTGCAAATGTAGATACATTAATAGATATGTGTGTGCGTGTGTGTGTGTTTGATTGTATCTTTATAATTATACCTAGATATATACACCTTCCCTCTGTCACACACACATACACACACAAACGATCCTAACCATGTATGTTTGTATGAATATGCGTGTATTGTTGATAGTAAAAGTGATGGGTTTTCTATTGAATAATAAGTGTGATACAGTCCATTAAAATCTTGGTTTGTTGGATGGCAGATGCAATTCATCTAACATGATCCAGTAATTTTCCTTTCCAATCTATCACAATGCGTTGGAGAGTTTATGTGATGCACACAAGCCTTTTCGCACTTGCAATGGACATGTTGCTGAGTTCGGCGGAAGTGTAGTTCAATGATACGAAGAATCGCTAACTGTGTTTTGATATCGGAAGCCCCTCTTAGACTCTTTATTGATCTAACTGTGATTACTTCATTAGTCATGATGGACAGGAGGATTCTAAAGTGCCATGTGAAGTCTATGATTTTAAGTCGTAGGAGGTGGAATCTAGTCTCGTGCAAGTATCTTGTAGTAAAACAAATCAGTGTTAGAAGTAGTTTTATTTTCGGTTTTGGTTGGCAGCATATAAATACGTTCCGTTAGTTAGAAACTGAAATTAGTTGAATCTTCCTGGCAGAAGAATTCGGGATGATCTCTACTGGGAAGGTGCCGCAATACTGAGACTCCTGCGAGCCTATACTTGTTAGGCTGATATTGAGGTCAGAACAAGACAGAAATGAGGTGCACTGGAGGCTGTCAAAACTGCAGAGTCTCAGCTAAGATACAGAGACACCGTGGGCATTATACCTTGAGGAAGGACTGACTTGGGTAGTCCGCAAATATCTCACTAGGATAACATGCAAGGAAAGGACAAGAAACTGCGCATGTAGAATGAGGTGCAGCCATCGACTGGGGAGGACGAGCCTGTGAGTTGAAATGCGACAACAGGAATCCTGACTGAGCTGGAAGGAAGCAGAGACAAAGTCTAATGAACAAAGTCTCATGAACAAAGGCTCTGAACTTTTATGAGTGGCACTCCATTCGGTAAAGTTCCTAATACAGGCAGACCGAGCTCAACCAACTCCTGTTGAGGTAAGTCACAGTTATCAACTTTCTCTCTATGTTTCAGAAGAGTAACTCTAGAGCATTTACATAAGAGAGTTATAGAGTATGTATAAGAACGGTAAACGCAGGGTGTGTTTGACAACCTGAAGAGTTCATTGTTAAAAACGATAGCTAAATACAAACAGGCTTCCCTAAATTGAGCGCTATGTCAGTTTTGTGGAAGTTTGACAGATGTTAATATGTTGAAAGTGATTTGAACGCTAGTGCATTTTGCAGCGACGAACTATCGAGTTTCTTCAATATTAATATCATTGTGGTCTTCCATAGTTGAGCTTTTCTTCCATCTGCTTGAATTATTTCTTGAGGCAAATGAACTTTTTGTTTTTGAATGTTTGCACAGAGGCGATGTGAAACAATATTCTAAGCATCTCGTCCATTTTGAAGGGCTGTAAAAGATCGAGCAAGTATTGGAAATGACCCAGAGAAGATTTACAAGTACGGATCGAAGAATAAACATGAGTGGAAAGAGATAGCGGGAAGATGATAGTCTTGGGATCCTAAAAGAAAAGCTTGAAGAGAACGAAAATGATAATAATAAGGCAACAAAACAAAATAACAACAAAAGCCACCACCACCATCATCACTGACAACAACAATAACAAAAACAACGGTGAGTTCTATAAAGGTGACGACAATAACAACAACAAAACCATCTGTATTAATAAAAGCAACCATAAAATTATCAGCAGCAGCAACAACAACAATAATATCATCCTCAACAAAACTAACACGATTCTAAAAACATTAACAACAGAAACTAATATCATCACAACCAACACTATCACCACCACTACCACCACCACCACAACAACAACAACAATAGCAACAGCAACAACAAGTACAATAAAATCACCAACGCTGGGTTTGCCCTCCAAACTACCAACAATAATAGCAACAACAACGATGACCATCGTTGTGGTAACATAACTTCTTCGCTATCATCACCAACGAAGAGACGTGCAACAACAAAAGCAAAAACAAAAACTGCAGTAGCGACAACAACAACAACAACAAAAGAACAACAGCGGCAGTAACAGCAACAACAATGAGTAGAAAAGGTGATAACGGTAACGAGGATGGCGGCTAAATAACGGAATCTAATGGAAGTGGTAGATGTACGGCGGTGACAAGAATGGAGGAGTTAATTTCATTGAGAGTTTTATAAATGGAAGCTGGAAAAAATAGAAAGCCTTCAGTGAAGTATATGTTTAATGGCATGTGTGTTGCCGTGAGAGATTTGGGAGCGAATAAAGTGTATTCTTGAATAGGGTTGTGAATAAAACGAACACTAGCGTTTATTATGGAAACAAGTGTGATACTAAAGCCGGGAGCATATGTTTAAAATATGTTGTTGTGTTAGCGGTATATGTGTATGCATATATGCGTGGTGTGACAGTAGGAATCATGTATGCGTCTATGTACATTTGTATATCTATGTTTGAATGAATAGTTGTAAATATTTATGCGTGGGCTTTGTATGCGTGCGCGCGCGTGTGTGTGTGTGTGTGTGTGTGTGTGTGTGTGTGTGTGTGTGTGTGTGTGTGTGTGTGTGTGTGTGTGTGTGTGTGTGTGTGTGTGTGTGTGTGTGTGTGTGATTGTTTGAGAGTGCGTGCGTGTTTGTGTGCATGTGTATGATATGCGACTAGAATTGGTAAACGAAACGAGAATGGAAGAGAAAAGAAATAATATGGGAAAATAGTGTTTAAAATAAGAGAGTAAAACAGAGGAATATACAGATGGATAAGTGGATCGATTGATGGATTGATGGACTGATCGAAGCATAATGGATAAAATGCAAATAATAAAGCCATGCACACACACGCACGCACACACACACACACACACACACACGCACACGCACACGCACACATTCACACATGCACGTACACACATACGTGTATGCGCATGTGTACTAGATCTATCGTGTTATCGTAAAAATTCTAACTTTTTAAATAATTCATTTAGTATTTATATAACATTATTTGATAATCTCCTACATCTAAGAATATTGCTTTCAAATTTTGGTACAAGGCCAGAGATTTTGAAGCACGACAATAAATAGCACGACACTGCTATTTATTTTATTGACCTTGAAAGGATGAAAGGCAAAGTCCATCTCGTCGGAATTTGAACTCAGAACATAAAGACGGTCGAAATACTGCTAGGCGTTATGCCGAGCACGGTAATGATTCTGCTAGCTACAAATTTTGGCACAAGGCCAGCAATTTCGGTGGAGGAAGTAAGTCGATTACATCGACTCCAGTGTTTAACTGTATTTATTTTATCGAACTCTAAAGGATGAACGGTAAAGTCGACTTCCGCGAAATTTGAACTCAGAAGGTAAAGGACAGACGAGAAACCGCCAAGCCCTTTTCTCGGCGCGGTAACGAACCTGCCAGCCCACTATACTTGCACCTCTAAGGATATTAAAAACTATAAATATACATCTAAGCTATCCCTTTATTTAAGTTATTTTCTGAATAGTGTTTTTAGCTATATGTTGCAGTAATAAGAATGTATATAATCTTGCTCCTTTTCGACACTCCAGGGAAGTCATATATTTTAATATATGAGACAATTGTTAATCTAATTCAATTTTCAATTTGTCCTCATCATATATTTGTAATTTCCATTGCTAATTTAAGTGGAAACATTTCTTATTAATGTGAGTAGGAAACTGTCACCTCCAGAAAAACAATGACTCGCTGAATAAATACATTTACTAATGATGATGACCCTGAGTTATAATCTCGGTTTTAATGATTTCTGTTCCAGTGTCTTGAATAGATATTCGGACACCGGTATACATCTCATTTACTTGGTCAATTGTCCGTAGTAGGATTATTAATGCATTATTCTTTAATTTACATCTGTGTAATAGGAAGCTGATACATTTAGGGTATTTAAATATTCTGTTGCAAATCGGAAAGGGTCAACTTGATCTGAAAGTTTATCATACCTAAACAATGTTGTTCCACCTCCTAGAAATTGGTTCGATATCTCCTCATGAACAAAATTTGAAACTAAAATTATTTCCAGTCTGCACAAATGCATTTCTGTATAAAATCTATATTAAAAACTGAGGTCCAATAGCTCAGCAACGATGTAGCATGCTTCTAGGAATTAAATTTCTGTATTCCTTTCTCCAGGTCTCGTGCCACTTCTTCCTCTGAGTTCTTAATTTCCTAATTGCTCATTTTGCCCCTCTGAATTTTTCAGGCAATAATTTTAGTCAAATGTTTTCCGTTGATTCTATTTCTTCTAATATCTCCATTAAGCTGATTTATTAAAATTGACTTTGATAATCATTGTTCAACTGCTACGTTTGATTTACTGCAAAGATTCTTCTAACCACCAAAATTCAAAACTTCCCTTCCAAAAGAAACTGGTTCAACACGGAGATCACCATATTTCATAAGATTTCTTTAACTCTGATCAATAATTCAAGAATAAAACTATGACCCATAAGTAGATCATGCCTAAACTTAACTTATTAACAGTTTTAATGCTATAACCAGCTATCAATTATGAGAATTGGATAAAATACAACACGGTATTTGTTCCAGCTCTCTATGAGCTATGTTCAAATGTCACCGAGAACAACTTCGTCTTCCATTTCATACATTCAGTATTAAAAAATGTAGCAATCCAGAAATGTGGATTAATGAAACTATCAGAGTATTAGACAAGTTGCATTGTAGTGGCGCTTAACGATATGTCAGTAATGTCTACTACGACAGTGGTGCTAAGTTGTAGGAGCAATAACGCAGATCCTTTACCCTGGATAATATCAGTTGCGTGAAGAGGACAGACTTGTTTGCTAGTCTCTCACAAAAACCTGACCACAGTCTGCACTCAAAGAAACAGACACCTAACTAAATGTGCCTGTCTACTACTGTGATATTACAGTCACACCATTAAGTGAATTGAATGGTTTATCCCTTCTAATGAAGATAGCAAACTTAATTACAGCAGATGAGATGCATTATGTTACAATGTTTCTATCGGTGAGAACATATTTTAGAATGACAATATACAGAAAAATTCCCTGCACCCTTCAGATCTATCAATAAAAACAGGCATAAGATTTTATTAATACATCATTACTAAGGCCTTAAGAACTGTCTGTTAACACATATTCCATTTGACTACAATTTCATTTTTTTTTAATAAATTAAAACAGCACGTTTTTTCATTCGCTTTACACCTTGGAAAATATTGAAGAACTAATCTATTTTCTCTGCCATTGCTCACATTAGGCAAGTTAGGCGTTGTAATAGATAATTATATGCATAATTATACAAAATGGAATCATTTTCTCATAAAATAAGCCGTGCATTCGCATAATATGTTGTACAAAATCAGTGATTTCAGTTATCCTTAACAGATTCGTTTAATCGTCCGAATGTTCTTTTTTCGAATGCATTAAATAATTTCTCAAGTTCTTCAAATTTTAACAAAGTACAAATGAAGACAAAAGTCTACGTAGTTGATGTTGTCGTGTACAAACAACTGAATATTGTATTGCCTGATACTGTTGTACAAAATCCATTTTGATCGCAACTTCTTTGAACACGCAAACTGCACTATTAATGATTCGCATATGTAACTTCTGCAACATGATTCCATATATTTCTTACATAGAAACGCCCCTTATCTTTTGGAGAAACAAAATATATAGCTCAAATGTAGTGGATGCTAGCTTTCCTCTTATTCCACATTTTCTAGCTTATATCTGATGCAGAATTCTCCAGAAAATTAGAACAACAAATATACGTGTTTAGAAGAGGAAGTTGATTTATGATTAATTTTCATATAAATTAAAATTAGACAGGTGGATGTTAGCCAAGGAGTTTAACCCCAGCATTGTCCAAAACGCTTATAATGTTAAAAGAGAGCTATCATCTACACTATAGATTCCACTTGTTTAGCTAGGGCCGTATTTTTTCTGTGAACGTCTCTATTACCTGACCAAAATTATTATGAAAATATTCATTTATATGTTTTACCGTATGTAATTTTTAATTACAATGATCACCGTAAACACCAAAATGCAGAAAACGCGCGTTTGAATTTTGAATTTTGATCAATTATCTCATCCCAATATGGATAAATTAGCATTGTTGACTGTAGTTTCTCTGTAACTTTTACGGCGATATTGATTTCGAGATTTATCATCAAGCATGCAGATCATGCCACGTACGTTCTATAATAAACTTAGTTTCGTTTGCGTTTCTGGGTTCGATACCCCTGGTGATACAGATCTGTTGTATTCATCGGTATGTGAACCATTATAATTATTTTTTATATGATTCAATGTAACTTAAACAAAAATCTCCCTTTTCGGTACATCATTTTAAAATCTCTCTCCAGTGTTCGAAGGTAATGAGAAGATGATTGCTTCAAAGTACAGGCATCCATCGATAAGCAAGGATTTTACACCTTTTGTCTACAGCGAAAATATTTTACTATGACAGAATTCAGTGAATGGTATCATTAAGGGTTCGTATATGCCTCAAGCACATATGAATGGTAACAAATTTCTTGCATGTATTTATATTAGGCAGTACCGTAGTATACAATAAAATTCGAATAAACACATGTTGACCTCAACACAAGTGCTGCTGACAATATATGAAAAGTATATTTCATGGTTTTCTATGGACTTCCAATAATCTTACAGTTATCAAAATGACCACTGAATTTCCACGGATACTGCTAGTTTATAATAATCCATTTATGTACGTTTCGTAGTTTGTCTCAAATCGGCACATGTCAAGTCAACTTTCCATTTTCGATAACCAAATGAGAGTGGCAATGGAAAGTGTAGCGGGTGATAACTTGATTGTTTTGAGATGATGCATTTTCTACGACACCTCTTTTATAGATTATGAGTCGTTCCGTAACTTATGCAATGGACCGATTGTATCTTTTGATATCAAATGTAGGAGCTTCTTTATTTTCAGGAATAACCACTGAAAATTATTGAATATTAACAGAAGCCAAGTATTCTTTGCTATCATCATGAAATAGAGTGGCAATCTGATTACATCAGAATATCATTGCTTGAAGTGATCCCATGACAGTTCTGTCGGCTGTGTTTACTGTTTACATCTTTCGATCCATTTGATATGGTGTATCATAAATGTATATTTGAGAAGATCGCGGTTGTTGATTTTCAGAGAAAATTAAATTTGAAGTAAATCGATGAAACAGTCGACCATGCATTTTATGAGTATACACACCATTTCTATTTGAATTGTCCTCTTTTAGTGCCTCTTCTGACGTTGTAAAAGCTAAAGCCGAGTTACAAGCTTTAATCTTTGATCTGAAGTTCATATCCTTTACATTAGTTAAAGGTAAAAGTTCTTTCAAGTCTATAGGTGGATCGGGAATAGATGGTAGTACCATCAGTCCATTATCACAAAATATATTGAGCTTAGGATTTGTTTTGGGCTGAATGAAATCCTTTCCTTTACTTACATCTTTACAGCACATTTAGAACCTTAAGCTTTCTTTATTTCCAAAATAGCTGCTATACATGCTTGTTTCTTCAAATTCATCAATTTTCTTATGCCTTTTGTGTTTGAAGTAGCCAACCTAGCTATTTTGGTTCTTTTCAACTACAAAAGAACCCTACTGGCTTTTCTTCCTTCCTGTTTGAAGATTTGAAGTAACTTTGCATTAGTGGTTTTTTTGTTTGTTATTTTCTTGTGTTAGTTAATTTTTTATCTGTAGTTTCACGTACCTTTTCTTTAGCCATTCTTCTATTATTACTTGCTTTATAATCTTTGTTGTAAAATTTGTGAGCTGTCGTTAGATAAGATGGCGTCCCTTTCACTGGATAATACTGGTGTTTTATTTGCAATATATTTTGGAGTTGTGAGAACGAAACTTTTTCCCAATTACAAATGATCTCTCGTATGCCACAAGGTTCAGTTTTCCCTCCACTCTTTTCTTTCTGTACATCAATCAGTGCCACATCCTTCCTCGACGACCATATCCATTTATCATTCATCCGCAACCTTGACACCATACGCCATATCTATAGTAGAATACCTCACGAGCAACCCCTTGTAGGGTTATACCATTCTTATATCTTTTAACAGAAAAAAAAGACAAAAGCACTGTTTATATCAGCAGAACACCATAACAAAAACAGCAAAATGCTAGACTTCACTTTCACTGAAAATCTCACCTGGAGAAAGCACATCCTTTATATAGCAGGGACAAAATATATTTCAGCTCTCTAAGATTACTCGCGCTACACAAAACTCAAGTTAGACCTACGTATGGAATATTACTCCAGCATGTGTTACAGTGATGCTACTATGCATACAGACATTCTGTCAGCATCCAGAAAAGGATCACTCGACTGAATGACATTAAATCGCTTACATACTCACTTTAGCATTTCGTCTACAGTCATATCGTTTTTTCACTTTGTCTTTACTTTTGAAGTTGAGATCCACCAGAAGTTATCCTTTCGGAGGTCAATAAACAAAACTACCTAAGTAGCACTGGTATAAACTAAGCATCTTTCTTCAAAGATGCTGAACTTGTGCCATAATTAGAGACCATCATTATAAATTATTATTATTATTATTATTATTATTATTATTATTATTGCCTCAGCTTCTAACGCTGGAGATGTACTACAGTGTCAGCTGTTCACTACCAGTGAATTAAGGCGACACCTCTTGTTTTTCGAGCACCTTCCGGAGTGTTCAAACGGTTCCAAGTAGTGCTGTTTTCTGCAAGTAATCCACCCTTTTTGCAGCCACTATTTGTTCCACGTATTATTATTATTATTATTATTATTATTATTATTATTATTATTATTATTATTATCATTATTATTATTATTATCATCATCATCATCATCATCATCACCATCAACATCATCAAAGTCGGTGAGCTGGCAGAGACCTTAGCGCGCTGAACGAAATGCTAACCGGTGTTTCGTCCGTCTTTACGTTCTGAGTTCAAATTCAGCCGAAGTTGACTTTATCTTTCATTCTTTTGCGTCGATAAATTTAGTACCAATCAGTGCTTAGGTCCATGTAATCGACTAGTAGCCTCCACCCAAATTTCAGACCTTGTGCCTAGAGTAGAAAGGATAATTATTAATATTATTTGAGATGAAATTCCACCGAAATCGATTTTGTCATTCACCCTTTCGGTCTCGATAAAATAAATGCCAGTTGAACACTGGGGTCGTTGTAATCGTTTCATCCCTTCTCCCAAAATTGCTGCCTTTGTGGCAAAATTTGAAACCATTATTAACGTTACGGTGAGCTGATAAAATGGTCAGCACGCCGGGCAAAATACTTCGCAATATTTCGTCCGTCATAGGTTCTGAACTCAAATTTTGCTTAGGCCGTCTTTGCCTTTCATCTTTATGGGGGAGGGTCAATAAAATAAGCAAACATAAAATATGGGGTTGATGTATTCAAAGAAACCCTTCACTAAACTGTAGTCCTTGGACCTATAACAGAAAGGATTATTAGTGTTATTATTACCTCCGCCTTCGCCAAGGCGGAGGTATTGTTTTCAGTCGTGTTTGTTTGTCCGTGGACAAGATATCTCAAGAACCTCCGGATGGATTACAATGAAACTTTCAGAGATGTTTGGCCTTGTGACTGGCACGAACTGATTAGATTTTGGGATCGATCTGGTATAAGGATAGCATTCTGGGTTATTTTTTATGTTTTTTTACTTAAATTTTGAGAGCGGTCGGGTTAAATTTTAGTATTCTCGTTTGTGAGAGCAATCGAATTTATTTCAGATATTCTCATCTTAAAAATCACATCTTCCTAATCGTTGAGAGGACGTTGGCGTTGCCTTGGTGAAGGTCTGTGCTCTCTGAGCGCTCTTGTTGCTTTTATTATTAGGGTAGTGAGCAAGGTGGCGAGCGGACAGAATCGTAAGCACGCTGAACGAAATGTTCAGCGTTATTTCACCCGTCGCTACATTCTGAGTTCAAATTCAACCGAGGTCGACTTTGCCTTTCATCCTTTCGAGGTCAATAAAATAAGTACCAGTTGGACACTGGGGTCAATGTAATCGACTCATTCCCACCTCCCCCAAGCTGCCCTTGAGGCAAAAATTTGAAATAATTATTACTGTAGTGAGATGCAACAGCATCGCTAGATTGTTGGGAAAATGATTTGAGGTATTTCTTTTGCTTCTTTGCGTTCTGATTTCAAATCCTACCAAAGTGAGCTTTTAATTTCATCCCTTCACGCTCGGTAAAACAAACGCAGTAAGTCAAGTGCGGGACGGATGTAATAAAGTGGTCCCCTTTACCTAAAATTGCTCGTCTAATGTCAGAGTTTGCTATTTTATTATTATCCAACTAATGTTATTACAATGAATATTGTGAACCAGGTATACTGCGGCGAGCTGGCACAACTCTTCGAGGAAAATGCTTAATGGCATTTCGTCTGTCTTTACGTTCTGAGTTCAAATTCTGCCGAGGTCCACTTTACCTATCCTCTATTAGTGAGTAGTGGAGGCGCAATGGCCCAGTGGCCCAGTGGTTAGGGCAGCGGACTCGCGGTCATAGGATCGTGGTTTCGATTCCCAGACCGGGCGTTGTGAGTGTTTATTGAGCGAAAACACCTAAAGCTCCACGAGGCTCCAGCAGGGGATGGTGGCGAACCCTGCTGTACTCTTTCACCACAACTTTCTCTCACTCTTACTTCCTGTTTCTGTTGTGCCTGTAATTCAAAGGGTCAGCCATGTCACACTGTGTCACCCTGAATATCCCCGAGAACTACGTTAAGGGTGCACGTGTCTGTGGAGTGCTCAGCCACTTGCACATTAATTTCACGAGCAGGCTGTTTCATTGATCGGATCAACTGGAACCCTCGACGTCGTAAGCGACGGAGTGCCAACATTAGTCGAGTACTGTGGTTGATGTAACCGACTAACAACTTCTCCCACAATTGCTGGCCTAGGGCCAAAATTTGGAATCAATAGTGAATCAGGTGATGCCAGTAGCAACATATGTGTGTGCGTGTCTGTGAGCGTTTTGATCATTGTGCTTTGATTATTTTGGTCATAAAATGACTAAAGAAATCATGAATTTCTTACTCAACATTATCAAAAGAGAACTTGTATTTGTTATGCTGTTTACTAAAAATATAATAATAAAATAATTGCTTTTGGCTAAATTGAAGAACATATATGACGTTTACGAGAAATTTTTTTTTTATTATTTTTCCTACCCTTCCACATTCGATTTAATTTCTAACTCTCTTACTCTTCGCCTTTTTGTAACTTTTCCTCTTGCTCTTTTTCGTGATGTTCTATTTCCTTATGCCACTCTCTCTTAATTTCTTGTTATCTTTCTCTCGCTCTCTCTCTCTCTCTCCCTCTATCTGTCTATCAACCTAGGTAGCTATCTATCTTATACAGAGTTCCGCACATTTTTCCATCTCTCTCTCTCTCTCTCTCTCTCTTTCTCTCTCTCTATCTCT
>NC_068995.1:19679917-19681373 GCF_001194135.2 Octopus bimaculoides
CTCTCTCTCTCTCTCTCTCTCTCTCTCTCTCTCTCTCTCTCTCTCTCTCTCTCTCTCTTCCTCTCTCTGCCTTTGCTTTAATATTATTCTTTTGCACATTCTTCCCATCTGTCATCTTTTCACATTCATACATATACATATATACACACACATACACATACATACATACTCACATACACACACATACTCAAACGCATACTTGAAATTTAACATACACACACATTACTTCAGTCACTTAAATATTGTTTTCCTTTCTCTCTACATGTGGAGAGGGAGAGAAGCTTGGTATTGAGGTATGTGTGTGATGGAGGGATTGTTTGAAGAAACGTATGAAATACACCCAAAGAAGTGATTTGAAGAATAGAATGCGAAGTAAAGAGTGGAGTTACTAAAAGTTAATCGTTAGGATATGAAGAAGTTTGTGATGATGTCCATCGGCAAAAAATAAAACCGAAATGATGTAAACTCACACACTGATTGGAGTAGTGAACTCCAAAATTTATTAACTTCTTCGTTTAGCATCATCTTCAGCAATTGTCCCTAGGTGAATATGTTACGAACAACGTGGAGACAAGGTCAGTCTATTAAGTGCATTCCGGTTTCAATTTCAATGGATAAGGATTTTGAGAGGCTATTTTGGACTACTTCTAGAAGTTAATAGAGCTTCGTGAAAACCGTGTATGATGATTAACGAAATATAAGTATTAAGTTCAGGGAGTACAATATTTTTTTGATCTGTCATAAAGTCAATATATTAAAACCTGGCGGGGACAATCTTCTCTTAATCACATGGACAGTATATTAGGTTGTTCATGAAACCAATGTTTGGATGAATCACTCGTCCAATGCCAAAGCGTCTAATTGGATCCGATCCGTCCCCGAAAGGAATCGTTTCCCCAGAAGAATTGTACTTCAAATTTGCAATCTACTAAATCTCTCATCGCTGCTTCAACTAGTAAATGATCCTTTGCATGAGAACTCCTGTCAGACTTTTGGGTTAAACTATTGGAAATGCGTGCATGCGACACAAATACAGACCACTGCTGGTGACACGATAACCTATCGACACACTGATGAACACCTATCAGTGGCTTCCAGTACAATAGAATTCGAAGCAGAAGCTTTAGCAAGCATGTACATAGATTGTTAATCAATACTTTAGGCACATCAAGCAATCATATAAACATATACAACCATGCATATACATACATCCACACAAACATACACACCTACACACATATGATAAGAGAGAGGGAGAGAGAGAGAGAAGGAGGTAATAATTAAAAGAATGACTGGGAAGAGATTGGTACTCAAGATGAAACGGTCGCACTTAGACAACGTTAATTATATAGTTTCACTGTAAAAATAATCAGCCACTGTATCCAATAATCTTTTTATGAGTCAACTGAAAGCAGTCTCAACGTGGTTGGTCAGTCTGCTAGAAATAGAAACCAAA
>NC_068995.1:19681418-19682715 GCF_001194135.2 Octopus bimaculoides
TATATATATATATATATATATATATATATATATATATATGTATGTATGTATGTATATGTAAAATCACGCATTACAATCATGAACAACAAAAGCACATTGAAAAATGTAGTTATGCATATACACACACGCACACGCACACGCAAATATCCCTATGATCAAAGAAGCAACATCTTTGATCTTAGATATGCTCGATCAGTAGTGACCTCTTGTTAAAAAAAAAAAAAAAAAATTCATCAACAACAATAAAATATTTTTTTCAGAGAGGAGTGAAAAAGTTAGACTTTTAGAAGCGCGAAAGAAATGCTATGAACCAAATAAGCAACGTGTTTTTCTGAAATTATAATAACGTTCGTATATTAATAAGTGTGCTGATAATTTTGTGATGGGTCAAAAAAAAAACAAAGACACTGTGTATGCTGGATATTATGTATTCATGCAGATACACACACGCAAGCACGCATACACACGCACATGCATACACACGCACACACAAGTATTATGGAATTAACAACAAAATATATCCTCATTCAGGAAAATATGTAATATGATATAAAAATGTTTATATATATACAGGGGTTGGACAAAATAATGAAAACACCTCAAAATTTCAAACAAATTAATTTTAATATGTGGTAGGACCGCTTTTGGCAGTGATGAAGCTCTCTTCTCTCTGCTTCCCTCGTTTTGACGCTGTTGTAAAAAACAGATCTACGTTCGCTCCACATCATACTCGCAAACGGTCTGTAGATGCGTGTTTCTGTGAGGCGGTGGGAATCCCCTTTATTTCTTTTAGCTCTTCCATGAGTTTTATTTATCAAGGCTAAGATAGTTGTTGCACCTCGTTCAGATCTGCTACAGTCTGGTCTTAGCCATGATTATTAGAACTCGATGAATGTGTTTTATGTCGCTTCCATTATCTCCGTAAATTCAGGATCGAAATATTTTTGGTAGATCTTTCACTATTCGTATCTTCTCTACTTAGTAAATCAACAAATTTCTGTGAAAAATTTTCAGATGACTGCTCTGGAATACGAGTGACGAAATACCTTCTGAGTGTATATTTTAACGGTACAAAGAAAATCTCGCTTTGTGAAAAAATCACAACAGTGATACACAGGAACAGGATATGTCCAACAATGAATACATATTGTACGTTCTATCTTATTAAGTCCGTTCACGAAAACTCTTTATGGAGCAGCGTGTCGCATTGTGTGTATATGTGTGTGTAAGTGTGTGTGTGTGTGTGTGTGTGTGTGTGTGTGTACTATGTATGTATATATGGTACCCGGTTCTTTTC
>NC_068995.1:19682917-19683825 GCF_001194135.2 Octopus bimaculoides
TGTGTGTGTGTGTGTGTGTGTGTGTGTGTGTGTGTGTGTGTGTGTGTGTGTGTGTGTGTGTGTACTATGTATGTATATATGGTACCCGGTTCTTTTCAACTGCGTGGCACTTTGGGCAAGTTTTTTTTTTTCTACTACGGCCTCGTACTGAATAAATTCTCGTGAGTAGATTTGGTACACGGAGGCCAATAAAAGTTTCCCACCATCACCAACGCTCGACAACCGGTATTGGCGTGTTTACGTCCCCGAAAAAGAAATCTATCGAATAAATACCAGACTTTAAAAATAAAATACCATGCTCAATTCATTCAACTAAAATTCTTTAAGACCGAGCTCCACTATGGACGCAGTCTTATGACTGAATTTCATAGAAGATAAAACATATGTATGTGCGTGTGTGATACTGACAGCGTCTAATCTGCATGTGTTTTAATGTGTATATAACCATGTGACTACGAATTTGCTAATGTATACATAAATTGTGAATTTTTGCGTAATCATTTCATCGCAATCCTTATCGAAAGATATGCACTGACGTTCTTATACTTACGTATTAAATGTTTGTGTCTGTACTGGGCTGTCTTTATGCGTCTCTGTGTTTGTATATGTAAGTGAGACAACTAGACATTGCTGTTGTCTTACACCCCATTTACAAATAAACCACCCTCCACCTTTGTCTCTGAATTCCTGCCAAGCTGTCTTCTCTCCACCAATCCGAAATTACTAGACCTAAAGAAATTCCATGCATTCATAGCTGATGTTTTTCTATTGTTAGCTCCCTGCAGACACTGTTCAATATTATTGTGCTCAAAGGTAACCTATCGACATATACATGTGTATGTGAGTGTAAATATACTTGTACGTAGACTTGTGTGTGTGTGTATATATATATATATATGTATATATAT
>NC_068995.1:19684792-19685968 GCF_001194135.2 Octopus bimaculoides
TTTTAATTAAATCATGCTTTTATTATCCGATTTATGCTTAACATCACGTAATGCTTGCGGCAAAAAGGAAAGAAGTTTCCTATTAACTATTACGTGATTCTGATTCGATCCATATCTGGAGCCAGTTTAATTCATATATTTTAGCAAAGCTTTTCAGAAATGGACGAACTCGCACCTTCACAGAGTTACATAATACTCCTAATTTATTGTTCTTATTGTCAAAGTTGCTACCTTGTGGTAAAGAATGCAGCCTTAGGTAATGTGGCTTAGTAATTTTACCTGATTTATTTAATTTTTCATCATTAGACCTATAGTCAAAGTTATTCCAGTCGTGTTCATACTGTCTTTGTACTGTCTTAATTCAGAGTAATTATGGAATGTTTCTTCCCCATATATAAATGTATGTCTTTAGAAAATATATCTGGGACTACACTGATTTCAAATTTTGACACACATCCAGCAGTTTCGGAAGCACATCGATCCCAGTGTTAAATTGGTACTTATTTTATCGACCCTGAAATGATTAAAGATAAAGTGGACCTCGGCCGAATTTGAACTCAGAACGTAAAGACGGGCGAATCTGGGACTACATTATTCAAAATATGACGCTCGTTCAAGAACGATAGGGAGTTAGGGCTGAATTGGCTGATAATTCTAGCAGTTTGAGCAACAAAATAGATGTTGTTGGTTTATGTGGTAGATATGATCCATCATCCAGTTTACGTAATACTACCATTTTGTCCTTGGATATCTTTAGCACAGTGTACGTTACTGCAAGTATTTGAATCAGGGCTCTCGTTTGAAGTATTCTCGTGCACTGCTTCTCTCTCTACATCACCCTACACCATGTTTCTGTCTATCTTCCCTGTCACCATTCTCGGTTTCCCTACAAAAATATCAACAACTTCAACAATAATTAACGTCTTGAGATATATTCTTTAATTCCTTTATTTGTATTTGTCCACTGACTTCGGCCATGCTGGAGCCCCACCATAAGAAGTTTTAGTCAAACAAATCGATCTCAGGACATATTCTTTGTAAACATAGTACTTATTCTATCGGTCTTTTTTGCCGAACCGCTATTTTACGGGGACTTAAACACACCAACATCAGTTATCAAGCAATGGTGAGGGTGTGAAAAGCACTGACATAAGCACACAAATATATATATATATA
>NC_068995.1:19686810-19688311 GCF_001194135.2 Octopus bimaculoides
TATATATATATATATATATATATACATACATATATATGTATGTATATATATTAATATATATATTTATATATATATATATACATACACATACAAACATATACATATATATATATATATATATATATATATACAAACATGTGTTTGTGTGTGTAAGTATATGTGTATGTGAATGTATGTTTTGTATATCACACACATATGTTTGTATGTGTGTTTATATATGTATGTGCTATCATAATTATTCCTTTCATGTTTTTTTTATTAACAAAAATGCACTATTGTAAGTAATGTAATAAAATTGTTTGCATTTATCATAAATTAAATTACAACCATTAACCTTAAGGGAAGAATTTAGTAGGTGGTAGCAAAAACCCAACTATTTTAGGGCACGTTCTGGAAGAAAATTTGGGAAATTGCACTAGAAGACTGAAACGGATAGCTGTATTATTTGGCTCCCATCCGTATGTGTATCTTAGCGCGAACATCTGTGATATAAGGCATTAGAAGATTCAGTTGAAAAAGAAGAGCAAAAATGACCCTGGATTTAAAATGTCCCCACATATATACATATCAGTTGTCAACTGATGTATATATGTTAGCCTTGTGGTTCCTTGATTTCAGTTGTTCTCTTTCTAGATTAAAGTGTTGTTTACGTGGTATTATTCTATCCACTATATGAAATGCTTAGCATTGTGTTACACTATGTGTCTGTTCAAAAAGTGCCTTTCGTTCCTTTATGTTCGAACCGACTGCGCAGCATCTAAGGCAAAAGTTGCTACATAAGGCTCGGGTCGACCCCAAATGTGGAATTAAAATTTGGTAACTAAAAATACTTCTTATTTTAAAGATCACATGTAACCCGTTTTAAAAACACCAGCACTTGATTTTTGCATGGAATTAGAGAAGTATTCTCTGTTGTAAATATTCGGACTTAGAATCCAAACTGGGGAAAACATTCTCCTTTTCACTAAGTTCTTGGATAGCTTCGTTGTCATATTCTTTTTCCATTGACAAAGATTTCAAAAGATAGTTTTTATCTATATATCTATCTATCTATCTATCTATCTATCTATCTATCTATCTATCTATCTATCTACCTATCTATCTATTTAACTGTGTGTCTATCTGTTTATAAGTTTGTCTGTCTGTTTGTCTGTCTGTATGTATGCATGCCTGTATGTATGTTAACCTTTTTAAGTAGAAAAGAGTATTACAACGTTTCGGACGTCAGTTTATCACTAGATGCAAAACAGAAACACTGGGAAAGGGATAGTGGAATAGTGTACGAAATCAAACTTTTTAAATCAGAAAAAAGTAAGGTTAAAAAACAACATGAGTACGAATATGGTGTCAAAGGGAGCAGAGGGGAAAACAGTGGAAAACTGGGGTAAATGCGTTTCATATGTGAATGTCAAGATAGGTGGATGAATAGAGGGAGACACAACTGTCAGCGTGTTTATATATATCTGGAGCGGACACAAGGGGCAATATACGTAAGGGTATA
>NC_068995.1:19688540-19694007 GCF_001194135.2 Octopus bimaculoides
TATATATATATATATAGACATATATATATATATATACGCATATATATATATGTGTGTGTATATATATATACGAGAACATTCGTATGTGTCTGTATATGTGCGTGTATCTGTATGTATGTGTACAGACACTTACACTGACACAAACAACTTTATAATTATGGCCGTATGTATAAAACGAATCAAATCAAAGCAATAATAAATAACCAAGCACAAAAGGAAATGACGTCACATAGGCGTGTAATATGAATCTTTGAAGATCTGTTTGATGCTACTAAGGAAAATATAGCTTAAATAAGCATCTTCAGAATATAACAACCAAACATTATACATCGAACAACAAACAATTAAAACTAATAAAAATCAATGGAAATATAATAAATTTTTTAACCTAAGAAGGTTTTTCAAGGCAACACACCGTGTCTGATGTGTCGTAATATATATTTCTTCTTTTATCTTGCATAGGTTATTAATTTCTTGAAGTTTCATTATATTATCTGTTTGGGTCTGAATGTGAGGTTTAAAAATGTAAAATATTATTTATGAAGACGTTTAGTGCCACAAGGGTGTCATGTAAGACGAAATCAGATAGAAGAGAAATTTTTAGAATCTGGTTCTTATCTATTTATTTATTTAATTTCAGTATATGTTACTGAACTTCACAGCTTAAATTCAGAAGATTATGTCTTGCACAGTAATTGAGGTTCATACGGGTGATGGGAAGATGAAAACTCTACACATTGTTTTTAACACCAAAGCGCACACATACTTATACTTAAAGTTAAATGCATAATATATACACACACATTATTTATACATATATTTAACATTAGCATACATAGCACATTCCAGTATTCAAGAACAGGGTACTCCGTCGGTTACGACGAAAAGGGAACCAGGTGATCCGATGAATAGACAGCCAGCTCGTGAAGTTTAACGTTCAGGTGGCCGAGAAATTATGTATGTACATTCGTCCTCATAATTATTTTGTTAATTGTTGAGATTCTTAATTTTTGTGATGAAATGAATGCATTTTGTCAAGTTTGTATATGTTTTATGCGACCAACAAGTGAAAGAATAACAACAATACACAATTCAAGAAATTCTTCACTTCAGGGTTATTTTATTCATGGATTTCAAAAATCCCATGCTCAAAATTATTCATACTCTAGGTTTACTGGGTACAATAGCATAGCCTTTGTTTTATATGACTGCTTGTAGACGATTCCTGTACATATTCACAAGGTTCCTGCATGTCTCCTGTTGGATGTTTCCCCACTTTTCCTTCGCGAAAGCCTCGATCTGGGTCAGCTTGGTGGATTTCCTATTCATCACTCTGGTCATCAAGTCTTGCCACATCTTCTAGATCGGATTGAGATCTGGAATCTGATTTGGCCATTCTAGGACGTTGACATCATTGTCCTTAGACCATTTCTTCACTAACTTGGTGGTATGTTTCGGATCACTGTCCTACTGGTACTTCCAGTTGTGGCCGAGTTGGAGTTTCTCGGCAGATTCCTTTTCATTTTCATCAAGGATTCTGATCTAATTCTCCTTTCTCATGATTCCTTGGACTTTACATTTACATTTACAGGAAGCATAACAAATAAAGAATACTAAGGAGTGAATGGATATATTTTTTAACTCGACAGCTTTTTTCTGGAACCTCGGGACTACGTAATGTTCAATAAGCAAATGTTCAATTAGTAATTAGTAAAAGGATTGTCTGAACAGTCAAGGAGATGCAACCAGTAAATGGTTGCATAGAGACATTACCGTCAGAGCAGCTTCCTTCATCCGAAGAAACAGTGGTAAATAGTATTTCACATTGTCATGCGAGAGATTTAAAGGTTGAAAAGGAGAGGAAGAAAAAAGTAAATAGCAGGTAAAGGAAGGATGTAGAGAAGTAGAGGGGAAGCAAAAAGAAATACAAGACGGAGAAATTAGTAATCAGAGAGTGAATGGAAGTAGAAGAGGTGAGCTGGAATGAGGAGGCAGAGGGGTACAGTAGGTAGGTATTGTGAAAGACAGCACTCATGGTGGTCTGGTGTGTCACGTAGCAAACTTTAAATCAATAAGGGGGTTGCTGGCTGTAAAGAAAGATAAGGAACAAGGAATAAAATAAAGGAACGGCATCAGAGGAGAGGCTACTAAGATGGAGAAAAGGCACGAGGAGAATAGAGAAAAGCAGACTTTGAAACAATCAGGAATAGGATCTGGTTATAGATTAAAACAGGACAAGGCAAGAAGGGTATTCAAGGAGAAAGATATGCTGAGATAAGGAGAAAGGTACAAAGAGAAGAGGGAGTAAGAGAGAAAGAGAAAGAAAGATAAAGAGAAAGAGAAGGAATACAACTAAGCGGTAGGTCGGGGCTTAATTGTAATTGGGCGGAATTATAGAGACTTTGCGTAGTTGGCAAAAGAGGAATAAATTTTTGCTTACTGGAAAAGATTAGTTCAAAGAACGTATTTAGTAATGAGGAGTCATGGTGGCGGAGGATAGCGAGCGACTCACTTGAATACAATTTACAGACACGGGGTTAGTATTGTAGGGAGAAGCTTCACAAACTATAGACCAGGATAGGAGATTAAGGAATATTTCGGAACTTGAGGTTGTGTAAGGAAGGTAAAGAGTCTAGAGTCACGATTCCAAAAACGAATTGTTGTGAGCACAGTATCGGCGCTTGAAAGCAACAGTGCCGCCAACGTACACCCTAGCGTGATGGAAACGTGGCGTTAATTCCTAGCATTTATATACGACATTGTACTGTAAACAGAAATTATCTAACAGATAGTTGGGAGACTGGGTAATTGCATATATGCATACTTAAATTATACATTGTATATGTATATATATATACATATACATAGATACACACACACACACATGTGTATATATATACATATTCAGTTCTTTCTTTTACTTGTTTCAGTCATTTGACTCCGGCTATACTGGAGCACCACCTTGAAGGGCTTCTTTAGTCGAAGAAATCGATACCAGGACTTCTTTTTTAAGCCTAATACTTATTCTGTTGGTCTCTTTTGCCGAACTGCTAAATTGTCAAGTGGTGATGGGGTTACAAACACAAGCACAAACACACACATACATTATAATTATGTGTGTGTGTGTGTGTGCGTGTGTGTGTGTGTGTGTGCGTGTGTGTGCGTGTGTGTGCGTGTGTGTGTGTATAAGACGGACGTCTTTCAGTTTCCTTCTACCAAATCTACTCACAAGGCTTTGGTTGGCTCATGGGTGTCGCAGTGGGACTCAATCCGGGTTGGGAAGCAAGCTTGAATCTATTCCATGTCAATAGCAGATTTTTTAAAATTATTTTATTTATTTATTTATTTTTTTACTAAACAGTTTGAAACTTCGAATACTGGTAGAATTTCTCACGCAGAACACGGTTTACTTAGAACGTTTTTAACAAAATTTCGTATTTTAGAAGTTATTTCGTGTTAAAGTTGCCGTATTTGGATAATTTCAACCAAACAACGATGTGTATTCAGTTGGAGAAAACTACTGCTGTTTACGATAGTAATCGAAGAGAAACAACGTCCGAATCATCTGTACTAAATGTCATCAATTCGTTCGAAGACCTATAGAGCAACGAGTCTGCCACTAGCTTTTTTGTTGTTGACGTGTATGTAATTTCAAAATGCCTTATTTTGCAACTACGAGATGTATTGTTATTGTCATGATTTTATCTTACTATAATAAAAAACAAACACATTTCATCAATGTAAAAGTCTTTATTAGATAAAAAAGAATAACATTATCAAAACATGAAGTTAAAACAAAACGAATAGCGGCTTATATACGGGAAAATACGGTAACTGTAGTGGGAGTGACAAGTTCGCTCGCTGGTTGCTAGTTGATAGTGTAGAAGGGAGAGAAAGAGTAAGGAATGTACAGTGCTGAGTAGAAAGGAAGAAAGGATTAGTATGGCAGCGTTTTCGCTCGCCATACGAATAGAATAGAGTGGTGACAGTTAGTAGAGATGATCCGGACGTTGTTCCTCTTCGATTACTATCGCAAACAGCGGTAGCTTTCTTCAACCGAATACACGACGTTGATTAGTTGAAATTACCCAAATATGACAACTTTAACACGAAATAACTTCTAAAATACTAAATTTTGTCAAGAACGTTCAGAGTAAACCGTGTTCTACGTGAGAATTTTTACCAGTATTCGAAGTTTCAAACTGTTTAGTTAAAAAAATTAATTCAAAGATTTGTGATTCAGATGGAATAGATCTGCAAGCTTCTTGGGAAGCAAGCTTCTTACTACACATGTAATTTTTTAGGGATAATCTGTTTTTGGAAATAAGCTGTTACAGACAAGCATATGTTCTACCGAAACCATCAGGCTTCCGGCAATAAATCATGGGAACTCTTAAATTTGCTCCAATGAACTGTGAAATGTTCAGGTAGTAATACATATATGTACCTGTCAGTTTATTTTTGAGCTGTGCCTGTGTGTCTCTATGTATGTAGGTATTTGTCACTTTGTGTGTTTTACTGTGTTTAAGGAAATGAAAAGTGCACGAGAATAATTTTTTAAATTACTAATTCTAAAGTGATGAAGGCTGTATTTTGTTGTTAAAACTTCACTTGGGAACCACTTGTCTTCAGATTCCAATACTGATTATGGCACGTTTAGCAAGTCTCATCTACCATAGCCTCGAGTTGTCCAATGTTATGTGAATGAAAAATGCAAGAAGGAGACTAAGCAAAACCTAAAGAACATATACATATATCAAACACTGCCAAATATATGTATATTAAAGACGGTCATTCGATATAGAGATATCACTAAAATAAGTAACATTTTAGAATAGGTACTGGTGTATACATGGTTAACTACGATGCCACTGGAAGCCCCAGCATGGCCGTGTCTGATCACAAAAATCAGTAACATAATAAATCAATAAATGTTACTTTTCAATACTGTTATTATGGATTTTATTAGTTGGATTAACCTAAATTGCACTGATCATTGATGAATCTATAAAATAATTAATTATTGCAGATATATACAAACCTATATAAACCCACTTTATTTTTCTTGTTCGTTTTGTCTTTCTTTTGCCCGTAGCCTAAATATTTAAATACATTCAGACAACATATGTTCGATATTGTTTTATCTGTCTTTTAGTAGAGACGTGTTTCCATTGACTTTATAGATTTTATTTGTTTGTTGTTCGATGTTATACTCTGAAGAAGCTTATTAAGGTATATTTACCTCGGTAGAATCAAAGAGATCCTTAAAGATTTATATTATATATGTTTAATGATAGCAATACCTCTTGTCATTAAATATTTACTATTCCTTTTGTAGTATGATATTTTTTTCTGATACATTTTATACACACAGCTGCAATTATGTGTGTGTGTGTGCGTGCGTGTGTGCGCACACACACACACACATACACACACACACACACACACATACACACACACACACACA
>NC_068995.1:19694017-19705713 GCF_001194135.2 Octopus bimaculoides
TATATATATATATATATATATATATATATATATATATATACACATTTATATATATACATATATAATATACATAGAAACCTTGGGATAGAACTTTCGATAGCCATCAACATAAACTTTCTCACTCATAACGCCTGTATGTTCTGAAAATGTAACTTACCCAAATAAAATGCACTTCATATACAAGGTCCTGGTGAATCTAAAAGATGTTTTCTTGGTACTCAACTAAGAATTCACCAAATCCTATAACAGAAATAGCTGTGAGCTAATCAAGTTCGTTACGTAACATTTGATACTAAATGTCATCACTCCGTTCGAAGACCTACAGAGCAACGAGTCTATATTCATCTAACATTGTGTTCGGGACTATACGTGTACTGAGTTCTCCACCGAGTGATTAGTCTCTATACGCCTTAGCGAAAATATAATATATATGCATACATACATACATACATACATACATACATACATACATACATATGCATAGATATATTTTTGGCGGGAGGTGTATGTATATATATATATATGTGTGTGTGTATAAAATTCAAATAAACGAATAAAATTAACGGAAACAAGCGGACTTGCACGAGAAAGTATTAGCTTGAAGCTCAGTTGAAAGGGAAAGTTTGACGTTTCCAGCATATCTTTTCGTCGGAAAGGAGAAACGGAAAAGTCCGAAGAAGGAAAAGAAATCGCCAAAGCACGTGTGTAGTTACATTACTGAAGTGACCGGAAGTAGAAAGAGATAGTGAAATTGGTTTTAGGGGACAGGAGAGTAAGAAAAGGGTCAGTGTGTGTGTATCAGTGACTGGGTGTGGTTGTGTGTGTAAATGTGTTTGCATGTGTGTGTGTGTGCGTGAGTGAAAGAGAATCGAGGTGACGCGTGTGTGGGTCTTTGTTTTCTGTGTGCAGGCGTGCGTGCGTGTTTGTATGTATGTGCGACTGTGTGGAGCTGTAAATATATGTATACATATACTCATACATATACTATATATATATATATATATATATATATATATATATATATATACATACTGGCAGATACACCCGTCATTGACTGGGTTGAAAGAAACTGCCAAAATTGCACTAAGAATATTGAGAATTATTCACTTAGATTGTATTGAACGTATATAAGAAATGGTTGTTAACTTCCATGTAACGATGAAGCTGTTCTCTTCTGGCCAATATTTTCGTGGGTGCATATAAGCTTCTGATCTATGATCTGTAGTATTTCAGTATATAAATGAACCAAACATCGCACAGACTTTGACTTATGTCTAGTACAAGATAGTAAATAAATGTTAGGAGAAAACTAAAAACATATATACTATAATTTATTGAAGTTAAGTATTACAACAAACTAAAATACAAATAGCGTTTCTTAGACGAATATAGTTTGATGTTGACAATACCAATTTAAAGTTATTAGTCATTCTGAAAATGTTAGTTGTTGATCTCATGGTAAAAACTTCCTTATAGACATTGTTTCAGGTTTTACCAGTGTGGGCAAAGATGTCCCAACATATAACTGACCATACGAGAAACAGTCGTCTTCTAATTGCAAACCAGCAACTTCCAAAGTCTAACCTTGGGACTTACTAAGAGACATCGCAAATGACAGGCGTATTTGAAAATGAAGTCATTTGAACTCGAAGGTCACACTGGATGGTAATAAAGTTAAACGAGGAATGAAAACATCTTCACCTTTTCCACAGCCAGAAATTATTATAGCCTATATGGCATTTCTCATTAATTTCTTGACAAGCCTTGTGCTATTGCACAGCTTTGGTTCAGGAAGGTTGCGCAGAAGCATGTTTAGAACTCCTATTTTCAATGGAAGGTAATGAGGAGGAGTTCCTGGTGGTTGCAGTGAGTTTAAGAACTCAACCGAGTAATTGACTATTTCCTATTCATCCACAACAGAGTCTACAGATTTGTATGTTCGTTTGGTGGTAAAGGTTTCTTGAGTTTTTTATTTAAACTATTCACAGTAACGTTCTTTGTTGCCATAGTTGCTCTTTCGCACAAACAAGTAGCATGTGTGTAACTTGAAATTATATTTAGAAAAACTTTTTCAGTAAGTTTCTCAACCAAGCTTACCAAGACGCAGATTTTTTATGGATTCAAGTCACTTTAATGATTGATATCTAGCCTTCCTTCTCCAAGTTGCGAAATATGCACAAAGAACATTTCGTGAGAACTTGAGCTAAAGAAGAACGTTTACTAATATTACAGACAGGTTCGTCATTTGAAGTTAGATAGAATAGTAGCGTGAATGCTGCGTGAGCTGTTCGATCTCCTGGGAGTGAAGTCGCAGTAATTACAGAGCTCACTACAGCGAAGGTTTTTTTTCCTTTTTCTGTTGGACTTTGGCTTGCACTAAATTTGTAACAAAAGTTTTTTCCTGTTCCTCCTGGTACGTCTAAAACATATAATCCTCCTCTTATGCGTCACTTGGTCAATGATCATTGTATATGCAAGGTGTTGGTCTGGTAAAAGTTTCGGGACATTTTCTTCAAGGAATCTTCAAGGAATCTTGTTACTGAATCAATATCACATGAAGTTTCTCGCAAAGTGTTCACCTCATTTCGATGAGTTTCTGATAAGCCAAATTTGCTGAGCCAAATTTGGTATAGCTGGAAAATTTAGAGACTGGTTACATGACTTTCGGAAATACAGAAGTCAGACAGTGGTGGCCAATGGAGCCATCTCAAAGGAAGCACAAATAGTGAGTGGTGTTCCACAGGGCACTGTCTTGGAACCACTACTTTTCATAGTGGCTCTCTCAGGTATGCTCTCAGCTGCCCGGATAGCCACCTTTGCTATCAACGCAGACGATACGGAAACCTTGCAGAAAATACAAAACTCTATCAATGTTGCACGTCTGCAGTAGGAGTTGGACATAATATACAGATGGACTGAGGACAATAATATGCTGTGTAATGCTGGGAAATTCCAAGTCCTGTGCTACCACCCCCAAACCTGAACGGGAAACATACAGAGTACACTGGCCCGGCAGAGATTACAATCTCAGAACTTAAACCAGTGCGTACGTTGGGTATTCACATGAGTGATGATACCTCTTTCCAAGTGCACCTTACCAAGATGGCGTCAAAGTGCAAACGGCTGGCTGGTTTGATCATGAGAGCCTTCAAACTCAGAGATAAGGAAACTATGATGGTCTTCTGGAGGATATTCGTTCTCAGCTGCTTGGACTACTGCTTCCAAATTAACAGCGGACCTTGAAACAATCCAGCGAAGCTTCACAAAGTAGATCGTCTCATTGCAACAGCTCAGCTACTGGGAAAGGCTGAAACAGCTAAGACTCTACTCCCTGAAGTGAAGGCAGGAGAGATAAGCAGCAATATATATATGGAAGACCCTGGAATGGATAGTGCCAAATCTTGCATTTGACAGCTACATAAATGCCAGAACTGTTTGCCACTGCACAGTACCAAAGTTTTAAAAAAAGGTGTCACATTTCAGGACCAGTTACTGCAACAGCCGGTGTTTCAAGGGCCCAAAGCTTTTTAATATTCTTTCAAAGATCCTGAGGGGCTACACAAAGTGAATATAGGTGTTTTCAAAGCAAATCTGGATCTCTTCCTGTGGAGAGTCCCAGATGAACCTACCTCGCAGCAGGAGGCGCAAATGAGGGCAGCGACATCAAACTCCCTTATTCACCAAATGTCACATATCAGAGGAGGCTCTCAATAATAACAGTGTAGCAAAACGGCGGTGCCCCAGCATGGCCGCAGCTTTGAGGTAAAACCGAAAAAAATGGTATGTTAATCCGATAAGGCCCTTCATTTATTTTTGAAATGCGATTTTGTACATGTTGGAAAAGGGCCAGTAGCTCCCTTCAGTGGGCTGCTAGAGACTTGGGACTCTTTCCATTGTCTTTGTTGTGAAATTTTACATAAGAATTAGCTCTTAGTTTTTATATCCACGCTGTAAATTTTCTTCCTACAGACGTGTGTATGATGAAGGCACATTCATTTGAAAGGAGTTGTTTTCCAATGCCAAAATGCATCAGTGCTTCACTTATTCATTTCCGAATTGGCTACACAGTATGAAGAGTGAATATGTATGCCATCGTATTCTCTAGATTTCTTCTAAAGCGCAGTAGTCTTCTCTAAAATAAAAAAAAAACAATAAAAAAAACGTCATGTGTATGTGACATTTTAAGTCTTTCAGTTGATTGATTGTCCTCTATGGAAATAAAAACTACCGTCGAGCTTAGATTTCATTAACTTTCGATATTAAAGGCAAAGGAATAATGTACATTATCTTCATCCTTTTATTTTATTGAATTTGCTTCGATTTTCTATTTCAATTATTGAGTCTTAAACAGCATTAATAGTTGCTATTTCGATCTAGTGTGGTCTCATTAGTTTGACGTGCTCAGGAATCTAAGGGCTGTTAAATTTTGTCTTATATTAAATTAAATTATTAAATTTACTTTAGGAGGGATAGAAGTGGTATATAATAAAGTCATTATCGTTCATAATTCATTATTAATATAAGATGACTGAAGGCGGTGTGATGGCGGAACCGTTAGTACGCCGGGCGAAATACTTAGCTTCATTTCTTCTGTCTTTACGTTCTGAGTTCAAATTCCGTCGGGGTCGATAAAATAAGTACCAGCAGAGAGCTGGGGTCGATGTAATCGATTAACCTCTCTCCTGAAATTGCTGGCCTTGATCTAAAATTAGAAATCAATATAAAATGACTGGCGAAGAAAGTAATAGCAATAAATTTAGTTTGAGATTTATAAGTTGTACATTTCAATTCATGTATGCCCTACAGTCATGATTTGAGTACCATCCCTATGAAAGTTAAAACAAAATGGGTTTTAAACATATTTTAGAATTCCCAGAAAATCTTTACATGCGAGTAAAATGTTCCGCCTTCGACCAGATATTCATATTGGAAGAATGTCTTCCACGTTTACACAATTAGAAAGCTATAGAAAATATGTCATGAAGATCTCACATCCATACATTTTCGTCATACATGTCACACGAAGTAAATGACAATTGTGGTCAGACGCATTGTTGTCCAGCAAACAATTTAGCCTTTTTTTAAATTCTGAGGAATCAGTAGTTACTATTTTCCGGTGGAAATATTTATTTATTTATTTATGTGATATCATGTACGTTGCACCTTACCATACATTCCCAGTGAAAAAAAATTATTTGATATTAGCCTGAATAGTCAAACTTTGCTTGGAAAAATTTCTCAGTAAACTTCTTTTAAATGTTTAAAAAGTATTTTGAAAACTGAATTCTACACCCTCTGTGATTTTTTTATCTCTTCGGTATAGAATTGCATCGTGGTACTTCCTTAGCAAAGCGTCTATTGCCTACAATCCGTAGTCGTTTGAGATAATAGCATAAACATTTACTAAATTAAATGAAACGATGCTTTCATTGGTGAGACGGTTCAAAAGGCCTGGGTTATCCCTTATTAAATTTTGTACAAATTATAGGAGAGCATTGAGCTGTATGTCAATGATGTTACTAAGTTTAATAATCACAATCGATTATAGTTCGAAAGCCTTCAGAAATGGTATACTTTTGCATACTAAGGTTGGTACTATGTAGGTATCGTTAATTAAATATACTTTTACGGATTTGGGGAGGTCTGCAGAAGTTATAATTAGGGGACAATAATAACATCTCGGCTAGAATATCCAAATGAAAATATATTGAACATACACGCACCTTATGATAACTCAGCCTTAGCTAAGGCCGGACACTGTGAGAAAATTCAATATGCCAATAGTAGTACTAATAATAATAAAAAACTCTTATAACTCAACTAGTAATAATACGATTCATTATAACAACTTTACCAAACACAACGATAACTACACACACAATGTCAAAAACCTAAATAAGACTAACGAAATTCAGACACATTAGAATCAACCATGAGTTGGAGAAAACTTGTAATAGACAACAAATTAAACACCTAACGCCACAAAATCCAATTGCCGCTCCAAGCATTCAGACAAACAGACCTAACCGGAAATATAAAATCATGACGTCCTTTGGTATAACCCAATCTTGAACTCCAACATCAAATCTAAGATCGCGAAACAATTTTTCACCGCACTTGATCGCTGGTTCCCTAAAAATGGAGTATACAGCAAAATATTCAACAAACACACTATAAAACAATCTTATGCAAATTCATCAGACTTAGAGCACCGTATTAATAGGATTAACAACCGTAAACTAAGGCGAAGATTAGGCAGCATGCATGGTCTAAAGTGGCATTACAAACGCTGGCATCCATGAGTGGGACAGGCAACTTGGACAAACTATGGACAGTCTTTCCACCTGACAGTAGTGTAGAGGCAATACCTATCCAAGTATCACTACACACGTTGCAGTTGTTCCTTCGCACATAAGAAATTATGGTATTAAACGTATAAAATTTGCCACAACCTTCTGGTGCATCTACGTAGAAACGGGAGTGGCTGGGCACCTCACCTTTCCTCTTCTTATGTACAGATTCAAGCACAGCATTAGTCTCTGTTCCTCAGTCACAGTTGCAATGCCTGGGGGGTCAAGATCTTCATGATGGTCAAGCTGCAGTACTCCAATAGGTTCAGGCAGCCCAATTGCTAAACAATTAATGTCATTCTCTATCAGAATTGCATCAATTGAGTTTAGTGCCATGTTTTGTGCCTGTTCTGCATTAAAACCTTGGTGCAAGAAATCTTCAATCATTGGTTCCTTGTGAGTGGTCCACAAGTGAAAAGCACTTGCAGGGTTCATATACGTGCACAGGGCAGTAAACATAACACGTAAATCTAAGGGCATCCGACAGGCAGCAGCTTCTAGGAGTGTATGTTCCAGGGTGTCATCGTTTGAGAGAAGACCATATCTCAGGCATGCTGCCTTAAATGTTGGCAGGATTTCTCTTCCTACAGTGCGCAGATACTGGAAGCTCACAGAGCCTGAAACATGCAGCAGCAACATTCGCAAGTCAAATTTTTCTGTCTTTAGGGCTCAATGCATACATTCAACTGATGATATTCGTATTCCCTCGCCTTAGTGTCCGTGTTCTAGTGCGCTCATTAAACACATAATGCAGTGGGATGTTAAGGTAAAGTGGTTCCTTGCATCATCATCATGCTTGACATGTTGCTTCGCATAATGCCATCCAAATTACCCATGGTGAATTTGGATGGCATTGAAACCAATGGCGATTTTATTGAATAAATTTGCACTTTAGTATTTCAAGGTATTTTTATGTGGCTTTGGTAAATATATCTGTTAAAATGAGATGTCAGTATTATTTTCATCTTTGCGTAATTTTGACGACCCTGTATATAAATATGTATCTATCTATCTATCTGTCTATGAATGTGTGTATGTATGTATGCACATGCTTGTGTGTGTCTTTGTGTCCGTGTTTGTAACCCACTCCCGATTGACAACCGATGTTCCTATATTTACGTCCCATAACTTAGCGATTCGGTAAAATACACTGCAAAAACAAGCACCAAGCTTTTTAAAAGAGATAAGTATTGGGGCGGATTCATACGGCTAAATGATTCTTCAAGGTGATACTTCAGTATGGCTGCAGTCTAATGACTGAAACAAGTAAGCGATTACATATATACTCATGTGCGCGTATAAATATATGCGTCTGTGTATGTATTTCCATGTGCGCATGTGTGTGCATAAAGAAAAAGTTAGAGAGGTAAAGTGACAGATTTATAAAGAAATAAGAAAAACAGACCGTTGAGAATAAAGGACGTTGAGTTGTTTAAGATTTATGCAGTGCTCGGGTTATTGTTTCGTATACTATTGTTGTTTTAGCCTCTCCTTAGTCATCCTCAACCCACTTAGACCAATGGCCCTTAGACAGATGAGCAACATCTGTAGTTTTCCACAACCTTCCTCAGTGTCAGTTGTCTGTATTCTTCTCTGATGTTTATTTACTCAAAGCTTGTTAACATTTCGCTCCGTAAAAATATTAACCAAAATCTCTTTATATACAAAGATGAATGCATACAGAGATGGGAATGTGTGTATCTGTATGTATGTATTTGTACGTATGTATGCGTGTATGTGTGTGCGTATACACACACAGATACATAATTACAAGGATACGTACATATATTCGAACAGATAGATAGATAGATAGATAGATAGATAGATAGATAGATAGATAGATAGAATACCTTATGGAGAGAAAAAAAGTGTCCTTTGAGAAACTGGAATTTGTAAGTAGATCTCTTGCCAACTTTGTGTAAATCTTACCCTCTAAACTTCCCTCTCCATAACATAAAAACCGTAAATAAGGGATCCACGACCTTAGAGTAGGAAATTGTTATGGTGATGTGTTCCATAAATAACTTCGTTAAAATTTATGCTCTTCCTTTGAAGGAAACAGTGACCTTAAAATTTTGTTTCCTGTATCTCCTCTCTCTTCACTCGAAGCTAAAAGTTTATCCTGCTGTCTAACCAATTTTTATTGTATTATATTGTACACCTGTATCTGGCAATACTTGGTTACATATTTCTAAACTTGACTGTTCAATGTCTCTATCTGCCTTTACATTTACTTTTCTAGTTCTGTTCGCTTTACTCTCGCTTTCTTTCCTCTTTCACTCTCACTCACTCTTTCCCTTCTTTTCTCCGTCGTTGTTTTACTACATAATGCGTCTGTGTTTGCACGTGTGAGTGCATGCATGCATGCGCGCGCGCGTGTGTGCGTGTGTGCGTGCGTGTGTTTGAGGAACTCGTTTGGCATTCATATGTTTCAGCCCTATTTAGTGGGCTCTTCAGCACCCGCCCTCTACGATAACCTCGTTCTGTCCAATATCACGTGAGCAAGTAGGGTAGGTAGAAACTGTACAGAAACCTGTTGTGTGCGTGTTTCTGTGTGTGAGTGTTTGTGTGTGTGTGTATGTAATGTTGATTTCAAATTTTAACGCAAGGCCAGTAAATTCGGGGTGGGGGAGAACATATCGATTACATCAGCCCCAGTATTCAACTGGTAACTTATTCAATCACTCCTGAAAGTATGAACGACACGGTCGATCCCACTGGTATTTGGATTCAGAACGTAAAGTCGGAAAAATGTCGCTACACATTTTTCACTGCGCGGTAATGATTCTGCCAGGTCACTGCCTTTGCGTATGTATGTAATGTTGAGATGAAGAAATATCACATAAATACGGCGAAGATATTTTGTTTATTCAAAATATGCAGATGCTAAACTATTTATTCTAATCATAGTTGAAAGTGTGCAAGCGTATTTTTGCGTTTCCCCAAGGGCGCTTATCATTTGAAATTTCTAGGTATACGTCCAATAAATGTCAAATTATCAAAATTACACCTAGCCGTGCATGCATATTTAATTTGTTAACCATATTGCTAACGAATGCACATTTAAATAAACTGAACTCTCCTTTTCAAACTGAGCTTTATTTCGTGTTTGATATAAATAGCTGTTTCATTAGTAGCTTCGTGGACAGATTATGTTGTCACTTTGTCTCCGATGAATTTCTAAACAGAGATGAAATTAATCATAGCAATCCCAATAAATTTCTGCCTTCAGAGAGATGGAAATATTTTTATATTTCACTGTCATACACATTTTAAATTTTAGATATTCTAAGCTACTATTTTTAGTTTACTCAAATTTCCAGAAAATTGTCTTGACTAGAAAAATTGTGCAAAACCAGACATTGTGTCTTTGCAAGACTTAATCTAAGAAATGACTAAGAGAAAATCTACAATATCTGTGTTTTGAAAAAAGTGATGTTGGTTTTTCATTTTGTATCAAAGAGCAGGTCTGGAAAGAAGAATCCCACCTTATATTAGAATGAATTTTCTTGACTGTGCACAATAAGATTTACGGGTCTCCGTTTCTTTTTTTATACTTTCTTTTCAGTAATTTTGTATAGAAATGATGTTTCGTTCAAAGCAAGTTGAATTGCTGAAGCATGTTTCTGCTCAAACACTCTTTCTCCAAATTTTGCGGCATATAAAAATACGAATATGATGGGCAAGTGTAATTTTGCCCTGAAAAACCGGAAACCTCACAAAAGCTGTGTAAAGCAGCCGAGACAGCAACAATTGCAACAGGCATATTTAACAGAGTAACTTCAAGAACACAGATGTGCTTGCTACGAGTTCTGTAAACGAGCGTGTAGCCCTCTCCGCAAGAGTTACAACAAGGGAGAACAACAACACAATGTTGTGATGAATAGGAAGGAAGATGAAAAACAAATCATCCCTGCGGTATATGAACGGTAAATACAGGAGGTAAACATTAACAAAGATATAAGAACCCGAACAAAAGAAACGTCATAGGATTCACAGGAATGAGACATGTAAATAAACCTCTGCAGTCGCTCAAAGATCTGTATTTGGAGGCATTAGAACTCAGAATAAAATGTAGCAAAATGGAAGATTTATGTGGTGTGCTCCTAGGAGGTTAAAAATATCCTAACGTGTTCTGATATTCTTTCTGTCATGTAACCGGAACAAGCCCTTTACTAATATCATGTTGTTCACAAGTTGGAAACAAACTTCCGAATATATTTCGAGTCGAAATTCGAAAGATATTTCATATAAATACACTCGGTACATTTGCATAAACATGTCACGTGTAAGCTACATGTTAGGGCTGAAAACCATGTATGTCTAACGTTTTGAAAACTTACATCCTTTGGGGTGCTTTCCCGTTTGACTGCACATTTTGAAATTTTTAAATCAAGAGAAAATTTTGAAATTTGTTGCATTGATGTATTTTTTTACGCCGAATTTCAGGGCTTAATTCACTTGTGTTAGGGGGAAAAATTTAAAACAGTTACAGGGATTTAACAGTTGATAAATTTTACCTAGTCAGAAAATAGTATTTTCGAAGCTGTCATTTTGGTGCGTGACTTAAGGCCTATTAAGCTGTTATTTTTAGCACATCTCACGACCACCTCATACCTCATGCGTTTTAAACATTTCATGAGCGAAAAATGAGTACATGGCTGGACTGGACAACAACAGATGGTTAAACAGCTTGGTAACATTTTTGGCTTGTTCCTATGGAACATGCACCTATATGTCTGTTGCTTTCGATTGGCTAAAATTATCCAAAATTTGCAAACTTCATAGACATTAACTCCTTATTTATTGATTTATAGCGAAAATGAATTTCATATCAATAATTACCATATAGAACTCCATCAATACACAAAATATGAAATCGGAACAAAACTGAAGCAATGGAAAAGTGGCAGCCAAACAGAAAAGATCCCCTCTTTGTTTTAATTATGTGTTTTATATCATTTGAAAGATATTTCATGAATGTTATTGGATTTTTAATCACTCTATTAAAAACTTAATACAACCCACGGATTTAACTGTACGAAATGATGACTCGACGCGCCATATTCCCTGACAATCACACACTACTATGTTAAAAAGCAAAAAGACTGAAGGTAATGGCGAGTTTGACAACATTAATTATAAATATACAAAAAAAAGCTCATTGATCCTAATGTGAGTACATTTGGTCGGAGGTCATCTCTCATAGTGTGACGGTTGGAGCTGACTCGAGGTTTACCTACCACAACAACATTTTAATGACAATGCCTTCCTCTTACCCCTTTTATTCATCTCTCTCTCTCTCTCTCTCTATATATATATATATATATATATATATATATATAT
>NC_068995.1:19705833-19710870 GCF_001194135.2 Octopus bimaculoides
GTGTGTGTGTGTGTGTGTGTGTGTTTGTGTGTGTGTTTGTTCGTATGCTTGACATATCCGCACATCCGGATATAGTTATGTTACTTACACAGCAGTTATGGTCAAGAGCTATGCACTAGTCATGTAAATTGAAGCCAGTCAGTCAGTAGAGTGAGTACCATAGGGGTCAACATGTGTTGCTAGGGCCCATTGGGAGATCAGAGAGTCTATAGACACAGCTGGTTTTATTTGCTGTTTCTATTGTTATTGTAAGCTTTCTTTCCATTCTAGATGGTGGAAAGTAATAAACCACACAAGCTACCCTATAGTACTTAGTTTCCTTGTTGATGTTTGTGGTAGTGTTATTGTTGCTGTTAATGATGATGATGGCGACGACGACGACGACGATGATGATGATGATGATGATGATGGCGTTGTAGCCCTAGGTCAGTCCTGGTCAAAGTGTTCTACACTTGAGTGTTATATGTCGTTATTTTACGAACATTTTGTCTTATCTTTTACTTGTTTCAGTCATTAAACTACAGCCATGCTAAAGCAGCGCCTTAGCGGAATTTTAGACGAGTCAACTGACTTCAGTACGTATATATAAGTGTGTGTGTGTGTGTGTGTGTGTGTGTGTGTGTGTGTGTGTGTGTGTGTGTGTGTGTGTGTGTGTGTGTATTTAAGTATTTACTTATTCTCTCATGCTTCTTTTAACGATCCATTAAGTTACGTGAAAGTAAACAAAGTAATACCGGTTGTCGAGCGGTGGTTGGGACAAAAAACACACACACACGCACATATATACACGCGTTGTCCAATCAATAAGTATCAGAATTGTTGCCATTATAACGAAGCCAAAGCGAGCACGGCGAAGCCGCTTTGGCACAGATTGTATTTACGATGGAAATTTTAAATAATATTTTGCGTAGTGTAAAGTGTCAAGCTGGCAGAATTCCTTTCTTTTCTACTCAAGTCACAAGGCCCGAAATCTTGGAGGAGGGGGCCAGTCGATTAAATCGACCCCAGTACACAACTTGTACTTAATTTATCGACCCCGAAAGGATGAAAGGCAAAGTCGACCTCGGCAGAATTTGAACTCAGAACGTAGAGACAGACGAAATACCACTAAGAATTTCTGCCAGTTCGCCGCCTTGCAAGCTGGCAAAATCGTTAACACGCCGGGAAAGATATTTAGCGGCATTTAGTGCGTCTTCAAGTTCTGAGTTCAAATTCCACCGAGGTTAACTTCCCATTTCGTCAATTTAGGGTCTATAAAATAAGTACAAGTCGAGCACTGGTGTCGATGTAATCGACTTAGCCCCTCCCACAAATCTTGTGCCAAAATTTGAAACCGATATTTTGCGTAGTGCATCACCTTGAAACATTATCCGAAGTCACTGCTATTTATAAGCAGTTCAAAAGCGTCATAAGTTCGTTCATTTTCCGCATTAGAAAGAGTTTCATTGGTTGATAAAACTCTTCGTGAAAACTACTTGATTTAAACTATTTTTACTCACTCCTAATTTTCACTGGTCCTCCTACTTAATCTACCATTTAACCTCAAGCGTTTGCTAAATCAACTCTCATGTAACACAGGTCTTTATGTTGAGTAGTGGTGATAAGTAACAGTGGTATAATTTAACTGAACATACCCTTAGTGAGTATATCATTAGTGAACCGAAACCAGGAAATAATTCACTTAGTAAAATATCACAAAAATCCACAGAAAACCTCAGTAGAAAATTTCAATCAATAACACGTCTATAATTTCTTTTGCTTCAATTTTTATTTACTTAAAACATCAGATAAAATGGGGATTTCGTCACCTGCGTGTAATGCCATTCCATGAATTGCTGTCATAGTGTACAAGACTTGCATTGTCAGAAAATAATTGACATGAATTATTTGTTTCATTACTTGGGCTATTATTTTTGGTATTTAAGTGAAATGTGATATTTTCCCTGTGACATATTTCTGAGGAAAAATTGGATTCTTTTTTCCGTCTCTTAATTTCCATCCTAAGTAAATAATGCCTAGTTAACTAATGTAAGGGAAGGTGAAGATATCACGGCAACGGTAGTAGGACGCGGGATAAATTGAACTTGAGTGAAAATTTAACACTGAACGAAATTAACTCCTTCCAGTAATTCTATTTCCTTGTGTTTAATTTCTGGGCAAGTTAAGGCGGTGAACTGGCAGAAGCGTTAGCACCCCGGGCGAAATGCTTAGCGGCATTTCTTCTGCCGTTACGATCTGAGTTCAAATTCCGCCGATGTCAACTTTACCTTTCATCCTTTTGGGGTCCATAAATTAAGTACTAGTTACGCACTGGAGTTGACTTAATCCTTTTGTCTGTCCTTGTTTGTGCCCTCTATGTTTAGCCCCTTGTGGGCAATAAAGAAATAAGAAACGTTAGCATCCAGGGCGAAATGCTTAGCAGTATTTCGTCTGTCGTTACGTTCTGAAACCTCAGATATACCAATGAAACCGGAAAAGAAGCAGCCCCTCTCTCTTATTGTTTATAAATTCGGACATATGTATTTCGATATTACCTTCACAATTTTACTGCCATTATTATCAGAATTATACTAGAGTTTGGACAAAACTCCTCTAGGACAAAATCCCCCTCGGACAAACGTCCCTCGGACAAGACCTCCATAGTTAAAGTGTGAAAGCGGACAAACCCCACTCGCTAATATTTTTCGGTAATTTTTCGTTTTTTCCACTTATACTTGATTCAGACATTAGACTGTGCCCATTCTGGGGTATCGCCTTGAACAATTTTTAGTTGAACGTATCAACCCTATTAGATTCTTTTTTCATTTTTACTTGCTGCCCCTTGCTGGAGCACCACTTTAAAAATTTTTTGACGACTGTATCGGACCCAGAATATTTTTTAAGCCTGGTCAAAACCACCTGTGATATATTTGTGTTGTTTTTTTTTTGTTTTTGTTTTTTTTTGTACTTGTTAAATCATTAAACTGCAGCAGTGAGAAACATTAACTCTTCATTCATCTGATAACATATATAATGTAGCTAAGAAATGGTGGTAGTTTGAATTAAATTTAATTAAAATAAAAATATTGAGTCCTTTGAACCCAGTTGGTAATTAGTGATATACATTTTCTCTGGTAGCCCAAGGGTTAATGATGTACACACATACATGACAGGTATACGTAATACTGAAATACACATAAAGTAAACACATGCAGACAAATATATTAATATAACAAATTTTAGAAAATAATAAATACATACAATCGATGAAGAGACAAAAGAAACAGTAAGACGATATGTGTTGACTTTATCAAGTATTTCTGGTTATTTAGAAACCTACAATGAACAGATGATTTCACAAACTCTAAGCCATAAATTTCACAGGGTACAGCTGTAAATTTGACTCCGCTCCGCTAAACGCAGAAAATTTCTGTTTCGCTCGTGGCTAAAAATACACAATTTTTCGATTTTTAAAACTCAGTAACTTTTCCCTCCAATTTTTTTCTCCACAACATTATACCATCATAGCAATTAGACTGGAAAACTTTATCATTATAGCCAATTTTCAGATTTTTTACTATCTTTTAAAAAAATCATATTTTGCGAATGAAAAAATCTAAATCCCGCAAGTGGTACTTAATTTATCGACCCCGAAATGATGAAAAGCAAAGTCGACCTCGGCGGAATTAGAACTCAGAACGTAAAGACAGACGAAATACCGACAAACAGAACAGTATTAATAACAAGTGGGAGCCGGGGAAATATCTTATCATAACTAATGTTAATGTATGAGAATCTATAGATCTTTGCTTCATTATCATAAAAAATCTGACGCATGTGTTCGATTTTGTTCCAAAACAAGGTTACTGCACGAATATGTTTCAGTATATTGAAACCTTCGACTTCGCCGTTTCGGCAGAATTGTAGATTAGAGATTACCAATTATAGATTAAGTTTGTGGGTTTTCATTGCCAAAACAGGTACTGGATTAAATGATTATAATATTTAGTTTTGTCTGGTCACATTCTGATTTCAGATCGTATCATAGCCGACTTAGCATCTAATCCCTCTGAGTTTCATAAAATAGGAAAATAGGATATCAGACAATATTGGATTGATATAACTGACCGCCATATCACGGAAATGTGAGAAACTCCGCTATTTGAAATCAATAAACCTTTTAATATCAATGAATTTGCAGTGAAAGATTGCCGGATTACACACTCTGTACAATTAAGTCTTTTTTACTAGCGCTCAGATTCAGCTGGATCAACATTGTTTTCATCTCTCCGCAGTGAAAGAATATTGTCAATCATAATATTTAAGATGAATTAATGTGCGTGCGTATATGTGTGGGCTTAGCGATTGAAGGAAAATTGGTGGCTATTTCTAGCAGACTGTGACTCATGCAGATGTCATGACGGTGAATATATACATTCATTTATTCATTTATTTATTATTTCGTTTTATTTTGAAAAAAGAATTTTAACAACCTCATATCCTGCGTAGCATTTCGGCATTTGGGGCATTTGGATGATGAAGGAGTGGACAGTTTGTTAGTAGGACAGACAGATAGGCTCCAGCAGAGCCACTAATTATTGGCTCATTGAATTAGAGTTATTCAGAAGAGCGGGGATGAAGCTTGGATTCTACACTTGCAATAATAATAAGAGAAATGATAATAATGAGAAGACGAGAGACGAAAAGAGTGTTTATTGGGATTAAGAGCAGGTCAACATGCATACTAACCAAGTGTTTGTTTGTCCACCCATTCGACAGTTCCTTGGCTGGTCAGTGGAACTGACTAATATTTTATGATGGATAAACCCTCCTATCTCATTAAATGACAAATGTCAATCAATTAGTACGCTCCGCAAATGTCATATTTGCAGGTCAGATAAGATCACGTTTAGTGTCAACTGATGACGATCATTCATTTTCAGACTATTTACACGCATATGTATGTATGTGAATGTATGTGTATGTATGTGTGTATGTATGTATGTATGTATGTATGTGTGCATGTATGTATGTATGTATGTACGTACGTATGTACGT
>NC_068995.1:19711847-19714821 GCF_001194135.2 Octopus bimaculoides
TATATATATATATGTATATATATATATATACGCCTAATGTACATATATAAATACATATTATATACACACGCAGACATACACACATATATATATACATACATGCATACTTCTGTATATCACTTCCCTCGATTCAAAATTCCAATGTATTTTCATGTAGAGATTCTGTATATGTTTGCTGGCGGGGAGGCGTGTAGGCTGTGTGTATATGTGTGTATGTACGTATGAATAGATATATTAATGAATGGATGGATGGTTTAGTTGAGTCAAGATGTCAAAAGATAACGACTTGCTATAATCACTGATACTTTAAATACCAGAGATACTGGAGTGGCAGGGGTTAGTAAAATCCTCAAACTTCTAGCTTTGACGTTCAAACAATGGCTGTTGACCTCTCTTCGATCGAACTGACTGACGTAGAATAAAAGTTCAGTAAAACATATCAAATACCTAGTGTTTCATACAGGCCTATGTTAAATAGAGCAAATATCTAGTGAAGCTGCACACACACACACAAACACACACACACACAAACACACACACACACACATACACACACACACACACACACACTCACACACACACATACTCACACTGAAGCGCGTGTAAGTACACACGCAACCACATACGAATATATAAATGTATATATATGTATACATATAAATTTAATTCACCAAGAGAAATAAATTACTGGACACAATACAAATATACATTATTCTTTAAAGTATTATAACTGAAAGGCTCCGATTTTCAATACTCAGAGTCGCTCGTTTCCGATACCCAGCTGGTCAGCTGAGCCTGGTTTTCGTTCAAAATATTCATTGCTTGAATATGCTTTGAAATATGTGATCTTTTCAGTATGGCTACACATGTGAAAATATTAAAGTTTAGTGAAAGTTTTAAAATTTGGTGTATTGATGTAATTTTCTATGCTGAATCTCATGCTTTATTCACGTTTTTTCCGAAAATTTTTTAAAAAGTTACAGCGTTTGAAATTTTGATCGTTTTTACCCAGTCAGAAAACAGGATTTGGAAGTGGCCATTTTGTGCCTGACAGAACGTGTTGTGAATTGTAAACGAATGAAATATTGATGGAATTCTGCTTTATGCACGCCATATAACCCCTCGTAACTTCTTTATCTTTTGGAATTTTCAGACACTTTTCGCGAATATGTATTCTACATATGGGAATTCAAAACGTTTATGCAAAAACAACAAAAGAAAAAGAATGTGCTTTATTTAAGGCCTATTTAGTTATTAAGTTTAGCATAACTCACGACCACCATTTAATAAGCGGAAAATGACTGCTTACTGAGAGCTTGGCTTGTTACCATGCAAACAGGAACCTCTATGTCTGTGACTTGCGATTAGCGAAAATTACCTAAAATTTGATAACTTTAAAAGCTATTAACTTTTTATTTATTGATTTATGTGCCAAACGAATTTCATGTTAATGATTACCTCACAAAACTACACAAATACACCAAATACTTAAAGAAACTGAAAAGTGGTAATCAAGTAGAAAAGATCCGAAATATGAAATGGAAATTTGAAATGCCGCGAAGTATTGTTTCTATCTGTTCACTACTTTGCTTAACTGGTTATTATATAAACAAAAATGAGCAAACACCAATTGCTCAGTGTGGCTGGTGGCATATCTTTGAACATTATAATTAAACCCAGGTATGTCACATACGATTCAAGAAAAATTCTTGATTTACTAAAATGTTCTCCTCCTGGATTAGATGTATCTTAATTACCAAATAACAATTAGAAAACAGTCCACCTCATGAAGGGAGATAATCTCAACATTTAAAAAATCTCTATCAAAGAAAAGGACAGGATTTAGTCTGGAGATAATAGAACAGTCATATACACGCCTTTCTCGCTCAATAGACTTCTACACACACTTTTATCTTAACATTATCTCCTCTTCTTATGTGAAGCAGATCATAGTTGCCATTTGGTAAATATGTACATCCTCAAGTGGTGCAGATAAATTTAATGAATCAAGATTTTATGTTACATGGTATTCGATATACTTGTATTTAAATATAAATATATATGTTATATACACACAAACTTACACGCATATATATATACATGCGTATATGTGTGTGTGTGTTTGTGTGTGTGTGTGGGGGGGGGGTGCGTGTGCGTGCGTGTGCGTATGTGTCCATGTGACCTCTTGCACGTTATATTCTAACAAAGACAGACATTACAATGATATTCATGTCTGATTGAATTATTTCGTCTTACTGCGGTTTTATTTTATATTTCATATCTTCCCGACTGACGAAATATATAAGGAATCAATTACTCAGTGTCGATATATCCAGTAATCTTTAAAAGAAAGACAACTAAAATTTTGAGTGTCCTATTATCAAATCTACTCTAAAACACTGTTTATGTAAGGTTTTGACTGTTTCACCCATTCTTTCACAAATCTGAAAGTCTTTAACTATGAGATATTCCTGCTAAGGAAGATCCGTATAACATTATAATAAATGTTTCTTCTGATGACTCAAGACAGATCTGATCGTGCGTAATTTTAGGGAGATCTGGTTGCTACATCTAGCAATTCTAGCAGCTATATACAGCCGTCTATCTTTGGAAGTAAAGCACAACAGAGAATTAAGAAAAAAGTACCAAAAAAAATCATATCACAGAGATTGGCATTGCTATTGTAATCTTGCCACTATCTGTGTGTGTACGCACACACAAACACACACAAACACAAACACGCATACATACAAATGCAAACATACACACACATATGTGTATTTATGTACCTATAAACATAGGTATATATATATATATATTTATGTAGTCATAATGAAAGATATATATGTATATGCATCTATAAACATAGGTATATATATATCTCCCTGTATATGAATACACACACACACACACACACACACACACACACACACACACACACACACACACACACACACACACACACACACACACA
>NC_068995.1:19715042-19717625 GCF_001194135.2 Octopus bimaculoides
TATATATATATATATATATATATATATATATATATATGTATATGTATATGTATATATATGTATGTATGTATGTATGTACGTATGTATATATACGGGTGTGTGTGACTGTGTATGTGTCTATACGTATATGCATATGCATATTTAGCGATATGTGTTTTTGTTTCCCTGCTTTTGTATGTATAATGCATGTATGCATGCTTATATATTGTGTGTATACCCGTGAGATATCTGTGTATATGTGCGTATATCAATAATGTACAACGTATGTTTTGTTTTGCATATACAAATACATGCACATATGCGCTCTGACACGCATACACGTACACACACACATACATGCACGCATACAAGTTTCTATAAATATGTATTTGTTATATATTATATATTCTTGACCTTACAGGAAGAAATAGGAAACATTTCTATTCGTTCCCCATGCAGTAAATCAAAACCACTATAGCTGACTATCAAATGTTTATTCAAACTCTGTAGACCCTAATCTCTTCACAATGTGTCACACAATTCCTATTGTTATTTCACTTTTGAAATCCTATTGATGTCAATATTGTCTGTTTTTATATTCATGGAGTCGATAGAAGTACCTGTTACATGCTGTAGGTCGATAAAATTTTCCGCTTTCTCCCGGAAAATTACTTCACGATATTTACTCAAGCTGTTTATGTTTTCATTTCCCATCATGATCAGCTTTGTATTTCATCCATTTATGGGGAGGGCATAAAATATTATAGCAGTCAAGTATTGGAAACAATTTTATTTAGTAACCCTTAAAAGTTATTGGTGAGACAAACGCTACCGGCACGTAAGTGCCGTCAGCCGGGCCTGCCCGAGATGCGCTCAGTACGACGAAACCGTTCTGCACGTACTCGTCCAATTCCCGACTATTGCTGACCTGTGGGTTTATGTCGAACAGCTACTGTCACGTATAGGACGGATCCGGCTATCAGCTGAATCCATCGTGAAGATTGACCCGCTGATCTCCTTTAACCGGGAGGGCGAGGCAATTTTCCTATGTCTAGTGGCTGTAGCAAAAGAGGTGGTATGGTGAACCCGTTTAAAAGGGCTAAAGTCAGACACTTTTCTTTGGCCAAGGCCTCATCAACTTTTTCAAGTTTCACTTGAAAAGCAAGATGAGAGTAGAGAGAGAAGTGCTGTCTCATAGCAAATTCGTTGAAAGATGGGTGGCTGTTGGAAGAATGGCCAGTATAAACGGACCAATTCTGAGAATACACCTGTAGAAAAAAAAAGGAAAAAAAAAAGGTAATGTAAAAGGAGAAAGGGCTTTATACCCCTTTCTTATTTTTTCTGACCAGGCTCCCGTGGTTTTATGGGTTTTTCCACATGTAACCTTTCCTTTTTCGAAGCGCCTCTCCATTTTGCAATTCCACTTATTTATTTATCTATTTATTTATCTATTTATTTATATCTTTCTCCGTTTTCTTCCTCTGTTTAGACGAACTTTCCTACCTTTTCGGACAAAACCTTTTGTAACCTTCGTCCTGTCTTTGTCCTTATATGTTTTTAATTGATATTAGCCCTTGTGGCCAATAAAACGAATTTATTATTATTATTATTATTATTATTATTATTATTATTATTATTATTATTATTATTATTATTGCTATTGTTGTCATCGTCGTTGTTGTCATCATCACTGGAGTAGTTTTCAACAAACACGCCTTTTACAAGCGCAAGATTTTCTGAAAAATATCCAGTTACTTTCCAAATTCGATAGATTTTTTATTTATTTATATATTTATTTATTTATTTTTGTGAAGTGCTTGTGGACCTCTTTGTACAGACTTGTACATTGTCTTCCCTTCTGAATTCTGTCTTTGTAGGTAAACAAGATTTTAAATTTTGAAATTTTTGATTTTTCTTCGGACAATTTCAAAAATAGATATAGTAAACGTAGCAACCAGTGAGTTGATGGTAGCAAGGTCACAAAAAATATGGTAGCCCCATTAACGATTTGCATGAAATTAGAAGAGTAAATGATAGTTGACGAAAGCCAAACATTTAACAACAACTTTCCCAGCATGGCCACCCAGAATGCTTCGAGCGAAGTGACTTCTTGCTTGAGTTACACATCCATGAACGGGCGAAGTGAGAAGTGACGTATTGAGTGTTGAAAGAAGAGACCAAAACAAAAAAGATTAAAAGTAAAAGAAGCGGCATCTATTTGCGATGGATGCGTAAATGGTAGTGGCGTCAAAAGTCGGAATGGTGTGCGTATGGCAATTGTGGTGGCGATGGTGGTGTTACTAGTGATACTGATGGTTGAAAACAATCTACAGAAAGAGCGCGCGCGAGAGAGAGAGAGAGAGAAGAAACAATTGTACTGACTCCCGAATGAGAAGACAAAATATGTTGTTTATCATGCAGCTTTGCAATAAGTTCCAAGTCGACATCATATATCATTGTTTTGATAAAAATTGTTCATTGCTTGAAAAATATTGTTCAAGTTTAATAAAATATATGTACTCAATGCATAACGTATCATTATTGGGCTCAAGTCCCAATGAAGAGCCTCCTATCGGGCGGCTTTAAGCTAGTATGCTAGTATAT
>NC_068995.1:19717890-19720994 GCF_001194135.2 Octopus bimaculoides
CGAGCCTACACTCTTCCACAGAAAGGAACACAGAAAGAAACAAAGAGAGAAACAAGGAGAGAAAAAAATGTGTGTAGTGGTTAGCGATCTATCATGGCGAATGCCGGACAGAAGGGTCAGACAGGAGAGTTAAGAAGAAGGGGAGATAACAAAGTAGTAGTGATCGCAACACGAAGGTGCGCGTGTGTGAAAGAGTGCTGGTGATCTTGACCTGTGCACGTGTGTATGTGTAGGTGCGAAAATGTGGGGATGGGAATTGATCAGTGCTGGTGAGTGCGTGGCGGTGTGTTGTGATGTGATGTGTTGTGTGGTGTAGCGTGGTGTTGTGTGATAGTGTTGGGAGGTAGGTGAGGCGAGAGTGGGGAAAGCACGGGTGGAGTGCGGGTTATATATATACAGATAGATAGATAGCTAGAAAGAGAGAGAGTCATAGATAGAGACAGGCAGACAGATCTCTATAATTATCATTCAAGGGTGGCTCGTTGTGTGCGTGTGTCAAATAAAAACCAAGCCTCATCTGCAATAACAGTTCATACGGAATAATTCGTGTAGAAGTTGAAAAGAAGTCGTTCTCACACACAGTTTGTGTCACCGAGAGGCGAAGTTATTAAAAATATTATTGATACTTCTGGAATAAATCTTGTGCGTTACATGAAACATACGCACGCGCGTGCGTGCGCGCACATGTATATGTATGCATACACATATGTGTAAACATACACATATGTATATGTGTGTGTGTGCGCGCGCATATATATGTATATACATATGAATGCGTCTCTTTCCTTCTTTCTCTTTTTTAATATTTTTTGACATATTAGTGCGTTTGTATTTTCGTATTCGTTTGCAAGCGTACTCACAAGTGGAAATGTGTGCACGTATGTATAAGCATGTGCGTGTATATATATGCATATATATATATGTATATATGTATGTGTGCATGTGATGATGTTAGGAGACAATTAAAATTGTGATCTCCCAATATAATTACTAAAATTAAACGACGTTAACATTATGATGAGTGTGGACATCATGTTGTGAATAACATCATCTAAAACGCAACAGCTCAGAGAGGTTTCTTCAATAAGTGTCAGGTGTATATTGAAAATTGGCACAAAACCGATCAGGTTTTCTTTGCCATCTAGGAATGGCTGCTTTAGCTATCGAATTAGCTTGGAACTACTTCTAAAGTTGAAATCTGGTTGTCACGCAAAATATAAACTTTCTCAGTTTGACATTACTAAAAACAGATTATTATTTTTTTTTTATTTTGTTTTTGTTGTTACTTCGATTAATGTCTTCTATATTTCTTTATGCTTGGATGGTAGTACAATCGTGGTTACTGAAGGAAATATATTAGTCAGTCTGTTATATTATTCTTCTAAGTTCAAATCTCACAAATGTTGACTTTGGATTTAATCTCAATTTCTTTTTTACAATATACAGTACTATCATAAACATCATCATCATCAACGTTCTGTTTCCCGTCTTTGTCATCTTCATCGTCAGCTGCTATAGATATTAAAGTGAGAAAATATCTACGTAATAACTCAGATTGTTGGATATTTACGTTAAATCACAAACCAAAATCTTATATAAGACAGTAACATACTCGATTTAGATAACCCTAAACTGTAGGATGGTCCTTACAGGAAACCCTTTGACTAGAGAGCTCTTCAATCAGGATCCCGTTTTTAAAAACCATATCAGTTGCGTGTGTCAATGAGGGAGCTTCTCCTTGGCCAATCGAACACTTAGATATACCAGCCAAATTTCCCTCAAAAGTGAATGGAAGGGGAAAATTCAATGTTTCTCTGAACGTTAAAAGTTCAGATACGGATCATCATGGCTGCAGCATATTCTATTATAGCTCTGCGCAGTGCGAGTTTCGCTAGCGCTATAGACAAAATAACTAGTAGAATATCAATAGAAACTACAATCTCAAAGAATCATTAAATCTGCATACGTGGTCCGATCAATAAGTATTCGGACTATTACCATAGTAACGAAGCTAAAGCACGCAGAGTAAAGCTGCTTGGTACAGATTGACCTTGATTTTTGCTGCGCATGTGCAATAAGCTTTAACGTTCTAGCTTACTTCTGCTGTTTACAATGCTTGGAAGACAGGTGTGTAGCGCGTGATCGTCGCATTGAACATGACAGGGTAAGTTGAGCAGAGAATCTACTTCGAATCTTGCCAAAAGCTTAGTGATACCTGCTAAGAGGCCTATGCAAAGTTCTCAAACACTTTCATCATTCTCGAGTCACTCAAGAGGATCTTGTGCAACTCAAACCCGAGTGCTTTCTTGGTCAGCTGAAAGCAGTTTTGGCACAAACTTAGCAGACATGCATCTCATACCCATATATTCACTGATAATGGGCGGAACTGAACTGTAATTAATCTTCACATTCTCTGATCACTCAGGGATGGTGATTCGGCTATTTTCCCTCACAGCTACATGCACATCTGCAATGTTGTTCTCAGCTCTGCTGGTTGAGGGTCTCCCAGAACATTCGTCAATATCGACATTTTGTCGCCCATCTTGGAAACGCCTGAACCACTCGTACACTTTTGTGCGGTTCATACATTCTTCTGTATACACTTTCTGCAGCTTTGAGTAGGCCTCTGACTAGGTATCGCCAGTCAGAGACTTTCTCTGTCATGGTCAATGCAACAATCACACGCAACACACCTTCCTTGCAAGCACTGCTGTAAACTGCAGTAGTGAGCTAGAACGTTAAAGCTTAGTGCACATGCACAGCAGAGTCCAAGGTGAGTCCAAGGTCAACCTGTGCCTAGTGACTTTACTCTGCGTGCTTTAGCTTCGTTACTATGGAGACAGTCCTGATACTTATTGATCAGAGCTCATATTTATCAAATCTGAGCGTTTTAAAAAATAATCATTAGGAGTGCCTGTGTGGTACGTAGCTTGCTAACGAACCACATGGTTCCGGGTTCAGTCCCACTGTGTGGCACCTTGAGCAAGTGTCTTCTACTATACCGTCGGGCTGATCAAAGCCTTGTGAGTGGATTTGGTAGACGGAAACTGAAAGAAGCCTGTCGTATATATGTAAATATATATATATATATATATATATATATA
>NC_068995.1:19721112-19722838 GCF_001194135.2 Octopus bimaculoides
GTGTGTGTGTATGTGTGTGTGTGTGTGCGTGTGTGTGTGTCTGTGTTAGTCCCCCAACATCGCTTGACAACCGATAGAATAAGTACTAGGCTTACAAAGAATAAGTCCTGGGGTTGATTTGCTCAACTAAGCGCGGTGCTCCAGCATGGCCATAGTCAAATGACTGAAACAGGTAAAAGAGTAAAAGAGTTGTTATCGTTGCTCTTATTGTTGATTTTTAGCCCTAGTACATCCACGAGGGAACATGTTTACAATTTAATGCATTCTAGCCGTGACCATCCTACATCTGCAACGCCATCCTCTCATTCATTACGAGTACGCTGTATTTAAATATCATAAATAGCTTTAAGGCAGTGACATGACGGAATTGTTAGCATGCCGGCCAAAACTCTAAGCGGCATTTCGTCCGTCTTCAAATTCTGAGTTCAATTTCCGCCGAGGTTGACTTTGACTTTCATCTTTTCGGATGATAATAATGACGATGATGCACTGTTTATAATGTACTAAATACAAATTAAATTGAGATTAAACCCAAAGATATATTTGTGAACATTTGATCCTGTGCATGTTGAAGTTGAATGAATGCCCTTCGTCTCTCACTGTGGTGGAGACTGGATCCAGTGTTAAAGAGAAGATGTTCAATCATTACTCATGATGAACGTTGATATTTGACTTGAACAATCTGAATAGACGTAGCTCAGTGTTTGCAGAAAATGCTTATACAGGGAGATAATTCCAAATAATTCTTGTTCTTGAAAATAAGTATTATGGAAGGCGAGTCACTGTTACTGTGAGGAAAAGAGTGGGAAGGGAGATTCTCCGGCTCTGTGTAGAGACTATAAGAAGTTAGCAAAATCAGAAGGACAAAATTTGTGTATCTGTATAAGTACTATACTGTAACTCTACATATGCCCCTGGGTTTCGTCTGTTATTTTCATCTGTCGTTTAAATGTTTCAGTCATTGGACTGCAGCCATGCCAAGGTACTGCCTTGAAGAACTTTTAGTCCCTGAATCGATACCAGTACTTGTTTTTTTCTTTTAAGTCTGATACTTATGCTACCGGTCGCTTTTTACCGCGTCGCTAAGTTATGTGGACGTAAACAAAGCAACACCAGTTGAAAAGCTATTGTGGGGGAGAAGCGCAGACACAAATACACATACACATACATACGCACGTACACACATATACACACGCACAGACGCATGTGTGCGTGTACGATGAGGCTTCTTTCGGTTTCTGTCTACCTAATCCACTCACAACGCTTTGGTCGGGCCGAGTAGAAGACATTTGACCAAAGTGCCAAGCAGTGGGACTGAACGCGGAACCATGTGATTGGGAAGCAAGCTTCTTACCACAGAACCACAATAAGTGTATTCCCTTTATCCACGGCAAGCGCTCACATACACACACACAAACACACAGGAAAAGACAGACTGAATGGGGGAGAGAGATAAGCTTAGAGCAACTTGTACGTACTACAATGATAAACAGGCACTGCCGATAGTCATTTCCATATTAATTGATTCTTTGTAAGCGAATAAATTAACTTAAGTTTTCAGACATTTTTTTTTTTTAGATAATTTGCAAATTAATGTTGATGAATACGTTTAATAAACATGCACAGCCGCGCTGAGGAAGACAAACCACGTGGTATACGTGGGGACGCTCTGTTTATTAATGTATGCAGGAAATATATTTATACCTTATCTATATACATACATACA
>NC_068995.1:19723006-19724017 GCF_001194135.2 Octopus bimaculoides
TATATATATTATATATGTATGTATGTATATAGATAAGGTATAAATATATTTCCTGCATACATTATATATATATATATATATATATATATATAGACCCATAACACATACACATGTACGCACATAAACACGCACATGCATACGTATATATCTCCACACTGACTTCTATGCATGCACATACTAAAACATGCAATAATCACACACGCAGTAACACATATATATAAAACGGACTCATATTTACATGTTTATACATTTGTCTCTTTGTGTTTATTGTCTTTATATATTTGTCTCTTTGTGTTTATGCAGCAGAGTGTGACTGAGGAAGTAAGTGAGAGAGAGGGAGAGATCTAGAATGAAAAATGTGGGACGAAGAATTAATACTCAGAGATGATATATATATACTGAGAGAGAGAGAGAGAGAGAGAGAGAGAGAGAGAGAGGATGATACAGAAAGAAAGGGAGAATGAAGACAGAGAGAAACGGGAAAATGTGATATATTACTATTTACGTAGATTTCTTCTGCAACACATCCAGTAGAGGAAATGTGTGAAATTTAGACTTCGGAGAGTCATTTGTCCAAGTGTGTTACTGAAAAGCAAATTATTGCCGTCAAATCTCAGGAATTAGTTTCGGAAATGTTCTAGTCAGCATACATTCAGCAGATGGTTCTGTATTATGATGAACGTCAAACACATATGGAAAATATTTAATACAGCGTATCATTGCAATGTTCCTAGCACTGAGGCATTTGTATGAATGACAAAATAACTTAAACGTCTGTATGTGTGTCCGTGAGCTTGTGTATGCGTATTGTGAGAAGCAGAGAGTAAGAGAGAGAGAGAGAGAGAGAGAAGGACAGGAAAAAGAAAGATACATGAACCTATGTACACACACACATATGTATATATATACATATATATGCATACCTACAAATACATACACACACGCACATACACACATACACAGACACACACACAAACACATTCACATACTCACACTCATGCAAATACACAC
>NC_068995.1:19724202-19733003 GCF_001194135.2 Octopus bimaculoides
GTGGGGGGGGTATGCATTTATGTATGTATGTATGTATGTATACACTCATATATATACATATATATGCATACCTACAAATACATACACACACGCACATACACACATACACAGACACACACACAAACACATTCACATACTCACACTCATGCAAATACACACTTCTATATAAATTAAAAAAGTAAACGGAACATCGTCGATTTCGACGATGACTATCCAGTGGTTCGTTTTATTTAAATATCTGCTCATCATATAAGCGTCTAAATCATATGAATATTCAACAAACCGATGTGTGCTCGAGATTATTTCAATCAGAATGTAATACAAGAATGCAATACAAGATGTCACAAGAATGGACTTCAGAGTTACTATTCTAACCCATCAGATGGGTTGTCGAGTCTCCAATTTTAAGCAGAAAAACGGCGTCGTTCGAAAAGTTTGGCAAAATTTATTTGCCCAAGATGATACACAGTAGAATCGAAGTAGTAGACTCAATGAATCTGAAGTAATCTTTTAAACCCTTTGGCCACGATGCGTCCATGTGAGTAAGTTAATTTGTCTACTTGTGTATATGTGTACGAGAGTCTCTGTTTAAGAATATACGTGTGTGAGAGTGTGTGTGTGTGTGAAAAAGAGAGTGTGTGTATTCGTGTTTGTGCGCGCACGTGTGTGAGTGTTTGTGTGTGTATGTGTGTGCGTGTGAGTTTGTGTGCTTGTGTGTGTTTGTGCTTCTTGCATACTTGTTTGTTCACATGTGTATGCATACAGCAACTAACACGTTACTGCTATAATTTACGAACATGCCCTGCGTGTGCTTATATATGTTAGTGAATTTATGAGTGTGCGTGTCTGAGTGCGCGCGCTTTTCTATCTGCGGATGCTGGTTTATTTTCGTAGTATCTATTCTTTTATGACGATAGAATTCAAACATCAAGCATTGAACTATTTGGGCTTTTCTTACATTCACACAGACACGCGCACACACGCGCACACACACACACACACACGCACACACACACACACACACACGCACACACACACACACACACACACACATATGTATATGTATGTATACATATATATTGTCAGATGTATTTATCACTATATCATTGTACAGACAAGACAAATCGGCTATTATCATTAGACTGCTGGTCACAATGTATTTCACTGCAATGTTCTGGCCTTTTGAATGGGACAAAGCTACTGTCTATACAGGAAGGCCAGCTACCCACCCTTAAAGGAATGCCAGTGATCGCAGGGCTATCCATTGACAACTGAGTGGACTTGGCTACCGTGAAAGGAAACGTTCTGCTCAAGAACACAGCGCGTCGCCGGTCTGGTCTACGAAACCACGATATTGTGATTGTGAGTTCAACATCCTGACCCTTAGGTCATGTACCTTCTCACACCCACACACACAGTTTTACTTAAATTCCTATGTACATGGATAGGGACGATGGCTTCTGCCTTAAAAGTTACCTTCGTGTAAATAGGCAACAGCCATAACAGCTTGTTTTCTAACTTAGTGTATATGAATGTATATTTTTCAGTGTATCTTCCCTTTTAAGATACGAGTATTTAATTTTAGAGAATCTTGACTACTCCATCTAACAGATCTAACGACTGCACAGAGGTTCATGCGATGACCTAATGCATTATATGAAACCACGTTCTTACCATGAAAATTGCTCCTCTGAATAAGCTGGCTTCAGACAAACAACGCCCAATTTCCCTCAACAACCGCCTTCCTCACCCTTTCGTTACTATATTTTATATCTTGATGTTATTTTAAATATTGTTGTGCAATACTGTTTCTGGAGCTCATAAATGCAGCATTTCATTCCTAGTTAAGATGTAAAAAAAACATTATTAGAACTAAAACTAAATTTAATATGATATTGTGATTAAGTCAACTGGGCGATTTGTGACGGGATAAACTGCATGCAATGCGTAGTAACTCTTTATATGTCATCGACGCTGAAACTTTTCAGTCTAGCTTTTCGAAATATTAATTTCGTTAATAATTTTGTAATTTCACTGTCACTGACATGTGTATGCGTAGTTTAGTTTCAGGTGAATGTTTATGAATAAGATTTTTATAACATAATGTTAAAAGAAAATCTGTTTTTCAAATTCATCACATGTCACGTAAAACCTGGAGGTGTGTTTCCTGACAAATATGTCATTAGTTGGGCATAAATATCCAAGATCTGTCCAGCAACACAATTTTGACCTTGAGGAAGCTCAAATCACTTTGAGTGAGCTTTTATCAAACGGAAAGTCAAATCAAATATCGTGTTAGAGAATTGATTAGACTCTTATTATATCACTACTGGTAATGTTGACGGCAGCAAAATGATAAGTGCTATTTGTTCCTGACCTAATACGAGCTTACTGGCGTGAAGAACTGAAAAACATGAAAGTATCCTTGCACTGAAACTGTAGTGATTTTATAATGCCTCTCAAACTAATTAATTGGAAACTGCAAGATGTTTCGAGGTCAATGAAACTGCTTACTGCTATAATTGTTGTCTGAAGATGACGGATAAAAGCATTACAGCATAAAAGAAGCAACACGACAGCCACATCCGAACTTCAATACATATACTAACATATCTACTATCACATTTCACTTCATCAGGTCTTGCATCCTCATCCAACAGCACGCACAAACATAGCAGTTCTTACATTCGTACGCGCGCGCACACCCCATACGACACAGAAAGGCTCACATACATACAAATATACAAAAAAACTTTATGTTGTGAGTTCAAATTCCGCATAGGTCTACTTAGCCTTTCGTCCTTCGGGCTCGATAAATTAAGTACTAGTTCCGTAACTGGGGTCGATCTAATCGACTGGTCCCCTCCCCCAAAATTTCGGGCCTTGGTCCTAGAGTAGAAAAAAAATATTAAACCAATAATTAAGAAACAATAAAATAGAAGTCCAAAATCATGAACAGATCTTCCTACTAACAATTAAATCATTAGAGACCAAAAAGTTAATAATAGTCACAATCATTGTGCATTTTTTAAAAAAGAAACACTGAAAATATGACGATTTCATAAAGCACACTCACAGACGCACACTCTCTCTCTTTCTTTTTCTCTCTTTCTCACACACACATGCATGCACACATGCGCGCACACATTAGGCGGCGAGCTGGCAGAAACGTTAGCACGCCGGGCGAAGTGCTCAGCGGTATTTCGTCTGCCCGCTACGTTCTGAGTTCAAATTCCGCCGAGGTTGACTTTGCCTTTCATCCTTTCGGGGTCGATTAAATAAGTACCAGTTACGCACTGGGGTCGATATAATCGATTTAATCCGTTTGTCTGTCCTTGTTTGTCCCCTCTGTGTATAGCCCTTTGTGGGTAGTAAAGAAATAACACATACATGCACACACACACACACACATACACACACACATGCACATATAAATACATGTGGCCTATGTATGAGTGGTGGCGTATATGCTTGGATACATATTTATTCTTCAAAGTCGAGAGCTCATATCTTCGTGTGTGACTTGTGAATATTTCCAACTATTCACACACATATATAAATCTGTGTGCGTTGGCATTATTCAGTATAACTAAATATATACCATATGTGTCTGTATCTTTATGTGCGTAAAATAGCGTGTGTATGTATGTATGTATGTATGTATGTATCTAGTCAGACCACTGGAAAAATCTTCAAGTATAAGGTTGTCAGAGCTACAAAGCCGTGAGGCGGGATGTTGCCATCGTTGAAAAGTTTAGGTATTCGTAATATCAACTGAAGCACAGGAAATTGACTAAACATTCCGATCGCCTTCAAGGGATGAGACACTGTCCACAGATATAACAGGTCTATACATTTATAATAAGTGAGAGGAGGGAGAAATAAATGCTTGCTCAGAAACTTTAAAATAGACGTTTAAAGTTGCCACTGGCTGAACATTATCAGACGAAAAATAATTACTTCATCCACAATGATTGATTGACATTCCAATATTTGGTACTTTGACTGATTAGGATTAGAACATTTATAAAAATTACTAATTTCCTATAGACGCCTTGAAGATAATAAATTAAATCTACGATAATATATATTGGATATTGGAAAAAATGAAAATTTCAGATTCATGAATTTGTTTCTCGGGGGATCGGCATGAAACGACAGTAAAAGATGCAGCGGAAGAACAATTTCAAAAATTTGGCAATAGTGACCAGACATTTGTATTATATGTGAGTAGAAGACAAGGCGACAATAAACTGACTGCTTACTTTAAAATGTAACATATAGACATAAAATACTACGTGTTAGTGTGTATGATTTTGTAGACATACATACACACAAGATCATATATATATATATATATATACATACATACACATAATCTATCAATCAATATATATGTACGTCTGTGTGTTTGTGTATGTGTGTGCGTATACACATATATAAATATGCAAATACGATTTATATATGTTACATTATATTATATTATTACATAGGTGAGTACAGTCAAACTTAAAATGTTCGTGTATACTTGGAGATAGAAAGACATACACCGCAGAAACTGTCTCGAGAGAAAAAAAAATTAATTTTTGACATTTTGTGTAGCAAGAAATACTCACCATCTTGTTATGAATGATATCACTGGACAGCAAGATATGCGTTTCTGAGTCATTGTGCATCATCAGCACCGGATACCAAGTCTTTTTTCTGAGCCACCAGGAACTTGTTCGTATATTAGAACAGTAAATGGTACATTCAATGATGTGAGAAATGCTTAGACAAGCTGAAATTAATTCATTAATCAGAGCCGCATTAAGAAGTGTTAGATGAAATAATTCAGAGTGGCCAGTGTCCTAACGACTAGATGCATATAAAGAACTATACAAGTAAAGCACACTTGGTTTGTTGAAAAAAAATCTCTGCTTCCATAGAAGTTTAAAAGTGATCCGGTTGCAAATGGAATCAACTCCAAATGAGTAAATTACAAAATCTCAAACATCAAGGTTTGCTGAAAATTAGGTTAGTATACTATTAATATATAGTTCGAATTTACAACAAAACAAAATACGAAGACAATTATAGGAACAACAAGCAGGTGTATTATTAGTTTGATGCTCGGGCAGAATGGAAAAAAAATCTTTTATGTTTCGAGCCTACACGCTTCAAGAGAACGGATTAAGATGAAAAATAATGGAGAGAGAACGAATAAAAAGAAAGGGGAGAAGAAAATATGGGTAAGGATTTACGGTTGAACACGATTAACGGTTCTACAAATAAGGGTATTAATATACCCTTATTCGTTTTTATTGGTGTCATTGTTGTCCTGTGTACGAGTATTTGTGAGCGTGCGTGTGTGTGTAAACTTAAACTAATGCCTTTTCTGCCCAGTTTAGTTTTCAAGCTGTAAGACTTTCAATCTTTTTAAATCGCAAGCTGGTTATATATACAGATTCGTTAATTATTTTATTTTCAACAATGCTCTAATTAGTTATTCAGCTGAGGTCGACAGTACCCTATTTCGACTGACATCATCACTGATATCGATTTAAAATTTTGACACAAGGCTGGTAATTCCATGGTACTTATTTCATCGACCCCGAAATAATAAAACCAAAGTCTACCTCAACGGAATTTGATCTCAAAACGCAAGGGCGGACAAAATTCGACATCATATGTTTTCTGATAACTGAGAGAACGTAGACAATTTAAAAGGGGACCTGCGAATTAAGAGTCATTGTCTAGTTGTTCACTTATACAGATATACCTATTACTTTCAGGTCTAACAAAAGCAAATCATTTCCGTTGCTCCCGTTTTTCCTGCTAAGAAACCGCAGATGGTTTTACTAACTACATATAATCATTAAATTTTCCGAGTAATTACTTCTTTATTTCTTGAAATTATCCCAGCAACTGTGAGATATTATCCAACAATTGCTAATTGCATTGGGCTAGTTTTCTTTTCCAAATTAAAAGACAAATTATAATTCGTTCAGAAATGTTTTGCTTACCTAAAATCAACGTCTGATGAATTATCTAATCTAGTTACTAATCAAGTCGAGAGATTCCCTCGGCACATTTGGTCTATTTATTTATCTCCTTGTCTCCGTCTCCATCTCTCTCACTTTCCCTATCTCTCTCGTTCTCTCTCTCTATCAATATACTTTCTACCTCTATGTGCGTGTACATATATATGTGCGTGTGAGTGTCTGTGCCTGTGTATGCATACATATATATATAAATATATATAAAACATTTAGATTCAAGGTGAATATGGTACTTAAGTTTAAGCACCAGAATTAAGTATGGTATTATCCATACAATTTCAAAACAATGTGATTAAAATCAAAATAATCAACAAGGATATCTAAAGTTAATGCAGTACGATCGTTTCATGCGACTCTATTCATTTAAGCAGTGTGAACATTGCATCAAATGTAAAATGCAGAGCAATCCTCAGCTGCACAAAGTTATAGAAATTTACTGAAATTACATTTGAATAGAAGGACATATTTTTATAACTACATTTAAACTCTCCAAGTACAAGTAGAAATGAAAAATACAAAAAAAAGGCTAGCCTGTATGGTCTAGCTAAGTCAAAATGTTTTTTTTTTAATATTCTTCCTTTCTACTTGGAGATTTTATATTTAATTATAAAAATATGTCCTGTTTAAATGTAATTTTATTAAATTTCTATATCTTTGTGCAGCTGAGGATTGTTCTGCATTTTATATTTGATGTAATGTTCACATTGCTTAAAGAAATGGAGTCGCATGGAACGATCGTACTGCACCAAATTTGGATATCCTTGTTGCTTATTTTGATTATATATATATATATATATATATATATATATATATATATATAGAGAGAGAGAGAGAGAGAGAGAGAGAGAGAGAGGTAGATAGATAGATAGTTAGATACACGCATACATACATACATACATATATATTTATACACGAATACACACATATACAGAGGTTGGACAAAATAATAGAAACACCTAGCATCATAGTATTATAATTTTGAAATATCTATAAAACCGTCAAAAGCTTGTTTATTTTTCTGTTTTTTTAAATTTATTATTAGTGTTGCTTAATATGTTTTGCTAAAATTGCTCTTTGTTTTCAGATATCACCAGAAAAAGGGAATTAAAATTCATTAAAATGACAGATCTATCTAACTTTCAAAGAGGTCAAATTGTTAGTGCTCCTATGGCAGGCGCTAGCGTAACGAAAACAGCCGAAATGCTTCGTGTATCAAGAAGTACTGTCTTGAAAGTAATGACAGCTTTTGAGAAAGAGGGAACAATCTCCTCATTGAAACAAAACTCCGGAAGAAAAGCTAAACTTTCAAATGGGGACTGTCGGGCTCTTACGCGAATTGTTGCACAGGATCACAAAAGTACAGCTACCAAAATTACTGTAGAGGTTAATGACCACCTCGAGAACCCAGTTTCCACAAAAACTGTTCGCCAGAGCTGTATAAAGCCGGATTTCACAGGAGGGCTGTAATCAGAAAACCACTACTTTAAAAAAAAATGCTGCAAACCATTTAGAGTGGAGTAAAAGCCTACAGAATTGGTCCCTAAGGTAGTGGAAGATTGTTATTAGCTCGGACGGGTCATCCTTTACCTTATTTACGACCACAGACCGAGTATACGTGTGGAGACAGCCTAAAGAAGCATTTGACCCAGACTGCATTCTTCCAACTGTTAAACATGGAAGAGGATCTGTGATGATCGGGGTGGGGGGCTATATCTTGGAAATTCGCCGGCCCAATGGTTTTCCTTCATGGCAGAATTAATAGTCAAGACTATTTAAGCATTTTATCTGGTCAAATTCCTCCTATGGTTGTGGAATTGCTTCCGAATGGAAACGCAATCTTTCAGGACGATAATGCACCAATTCACACAGCTAAATGGCACAAGGAACATTCTATTGAAGTTGAACATCTTATCTGGCTACTACAGTCCCCAGATCTCAATATTATTGAACATTTACGGTGCATTTTAGAAAAACGTGTAAGGAGTCGATATCGTCCACCATTATCACTACAAAAACTGGAGACTGTTTTAGCTGAAGAATGGACAAACATTCCTTTAGAAACAATTCAGAGTTGGTACGAGTCCATACCTCGTGGAATTCAAGCTGTAATGGCGGTCCTACCCCATATCAAAATTAATTTGTTTGAAATTTTAAACTATTTCCATTATTTTGTCCAACCTCTGTATATAGTAACAATATATCCCTATGAAGATTTACCGTGTTAAGGTTAGGGTAAAAATTACAGTCCTTAAAATGTTAGATATATGCATGTATGTTTTCATTATTTATAATTTTCCATCATTAGACAGCGGATATGCAGGGCAACAATCCTCAAGTATTTTAGTCAATAACTACTCATGATAGAGTTTGGTATTTGTAGCTACATTAACCCCTATTTGCTGAGTCTTTAATTTACGTGACATAAAAAAATAGCCTTAGTCGTTGCATACACTAACATATAAATATAATCATATACCGGCTTCAAAAACACATAGTAGTAGGTACGAGCCCTTAGCTGAATGTTGCTCCGAAGAGAACCTCTAAACCGAACTTAGATATACCTTTCTCTGTCTGTCTCTCTTTCTCTCTACCCCTCTTTCCGTCTCCCTATCTCTGACTGTCTGTCTGCCTTTAACTATCTATCTATATATATGTATATATATGTAAAACTATGATATCACATTTTTTCTCTTTTCCACGATCTCTTTTTTTTTCTACCTATCACCCTGTTCAATCCTGTCTGTATATATATATATATAT
>NC_068995.1:19734257-19735132 GCF_001194135.2 Octopus bimaculoides
CACACACACACACACACACACACACACACACACACACACACACACACACACACACACACACACATATATATATATATATAATCTTCTAAAAATGCAAATCTTTATCACCATCAACATCACACCAGCAACACAAGCAACACACATCCACACTCTTAACACGAACACTAATAGTTAATAGCAACACAATGAATCACCATCATCATCATCATCATCATCATCATCATTATCATCATCATTACAGCAACAACAACAACAACAAAATATCTCTAACGATGTGATAAATCATTACACTTATTAGAAACATAGCCACGCAACAGAAATCGAGAAGAACAGTGCAACAGATACGAATACAACACCACGTGACCGCCACAAGTACAACAATAACAACAATAACATCAGTAACAACAACACCGATACAACCAAGGTCAGTACCATGTTAGCAACATGAGAAAGGTTATCATCAACATCATTAGGGCAACAAACTCAAATTGATTACCTCTTCCGATTACAAGAACCCGAACACTAACTTGTCATTAACATAACAACATCACTTGTTAGAAACAGCTGCAAATTTAAGAAAACTCACTCTTCGGGTTCTTGAGAGTGAAGTTGACTGACGACTATCTAATCCTAGAAACACTGACCGAGAGCTGGGCACGGTTACAACGACTTTGGTCTGAGTCCTGCTGAGCCAGTGATGACTTTGATTTAACCAATAACCGCAACATAACAACAACAACAACAGCAACAACAACAACAACAAAAACAACAATAAGAATAACAATAATAATAATAATAATAATAAGAAGAAGAAGAAGAAGAAGAAGAAGAAGGAGAAGGAGGATGAGAAGAATAAGAATAAGAAGGAGGAGGAG
>NC_068995.1:19735711-19741211 GCF_001194135.2 Octopus bimaculoides
TAAAAAATTATAAACATCACACATTGTAGAGTTATAAATAAATTAATAAAATATGATATATAGATAAATACTAAGTATTTAGAGAATCTAAACAATTTTTCTCGCAACTGCAAAATCAGTTTTCTTCAAAATTTTCATATTTTTAAAATTTGTTTTTTTTTTCTAGTTTTGTTTTTATTTTTCTTCCAATTTTCCATAGGTCATTAATTTATTTACCTCTTCTTTACTTTTTTTTTCACACATCCTTTTTAGTATAAAATAATTTTTCTTTTAAAATGTCAGAATTGATGATGTTGCAAAAAATATAAGTTAACTCATCAAATATTATCAATACAGAGAAATTATGTGGAAACGAAAATTAGCATTTTCTAATGCTTAGAATTATCCTCATTATTTTTTAACAAATAAAAAAAAATTAAGAAAATTATTACTGTATTTTTCGAGATGGTAAATAGCAGAAAAGTTAGAATAGTAATTTTCCAGGACTTCTGAGATTGGTAAGATCGAATTTCATGAACATCTAACAAATTTCAACGACACAGAGAAGGTAGAATACCAGATGCTTCGGTGTTTAGTATTTGTGGTACTTTGAAATGTTTCCATTGCATACTGCCAAGACAAGAGAGAGATGTAATTTTTCATGATCTATGTTTGTGGAGGTGGTGCTGGATTAGTTTGATGGAGTTAGGTGGCATATAGGCTATATGTATGTACGGAAGGAAATGGTTTTAGTGACTAAATTGCTTGTATATGAGTGTACGTAGCAATCGTGACATCACTGCTAACAGCATCACAACAGTGCAAAAATAAAAAAAATATTTCCCTAAATTGGTTTCAAAATTTGGTACAAGGGCTTCAATTTCGGCTGAGTGTGTAAATCAATTACCCGTGCTCGACTGGTACTGATTTTATCGATCCCAAATAGAAGAAACAAAAAGCCTACCTCGGTGGAATTTGAACGCAGAACGTAAAGACGGACGAAATACTACTAAATATTTACCCTGGCGGGCTTAACGATCCTGTTAGCTCACTGCCTTAATTGTCTTCTCTAATATTGGTTCGAAATTTTGGCAGAAGGCCAGCCACCTCGTGGAAGGGGCTAATTCGATTACATCGACTCCAGTACTCAACAGGCACTTATTTTATCGATCCTGAAAGGATGAATGGTAAAGTCGACCTCGGCGAAATTTTGATTCAGAAATACCGCTAAGCATTTTGTTCGGGGTGCTTATGATTATGTCACCTCTCTACCTTACTTTCTTCCCCAATATTAATTCAAATATATTCTTGTTCCTTAAACGAAAATTAGTAATTAATATGGCTCCCTAAATATCCCGGACTGGACATCTGTTAGAATCAACACCGAAATTTCCTTCGTCGGGAACCAGCAACGCTCGAGAAATATTGGCATCGTTTAGTGATGGAGTGAACAATGGCACCGCAAAATTAAGCATTTTGGAAAACTACGACAACTCCTGCTACATCATCATCAGCAGCAGCAGTAACAGTGGTGGTGGTGGTGGTGGTGGTGTTAGTAGGAGGATAGGAGGTGGATGGGGAGAAGTTTTTGAGTGGTGTCGTCGTGTTAGTCACTCTGATGTTATTCTTCTAGTATAATACCAAATCGACTCTGATTGAAGAAGATCTCTAACCAAAGGCAATCCGTGACCAGTCCCTAATTCTAAGACTCTCTATGATTACATTCTCCATGATTTTCCCCCTTTTTTTAAGGCGAAAACGGTGTGATTTAGACAGCTATTTCTAGCAAGATGATTGGCTGTGTAACGACTCTCTCATTGGTCCGGGTTGTATAGTAGTGGTGATGGTAATGTCGAAGGCACTGAGTGTGTTGTTGGTGGTTGTGATCTGACATTGATGATGATGTTAGTGGTGAAGAGGGAGTATTAGTAGTCGTGATAGAAAAGCTGGTGTTAATAATTATTGGAAGAATATGGATTTTTTAAAGAAAAGGACGAGACTTAATGATATGTAATAGAAACGAAGCAGGAATATAGTATTATAAAGTTTTAAAGAGAACTGGAACAAAAATAAGAGGCATTATTTCATGTGTTTCTAACATTCTATTTTCGTAAGGTTTGTTCAATGAGGATAAAAATAGCAAGTTTCTTGGAAGGAAACACAATCACTAAAATTCTAAGGCATAAAGAATCGGTGGATTTCTTTTAAAAGATTGGACAAACTGCATATCCTAGAACAAAATGGATTTACCGAGAAGGAAAATGGGTATTTGCTCGTGTGTTTGTTCATTTATTTGTAAATCGCTAAAGGGCTTAGGTTCTTAGACATAATAAAGTCCATATCCTTCAACCATTTTATATATTTATATGTCGCTGTTTTGCCCCAAAGAATAACTAAGTGCATTGTGGAATTCAAAATACATAATCTAAGGTAAAAGAAAATTCATACTAAAGCTTGAAGGGCATAAATGGCGTTGTTCATAATTTTCTACAGACGAGTATTACTAACAAAAGACGGTAAATAAGGCCTTTCAACATTTCTTTCTAAATTTTAACATTCAATAAATTGGATTCTAGCTTCACATGTGAGTTAACTGTTTGTTTTTTCTTTGATCTTAGTACTCAAGGAATTCAAAAATAGCGGAAAACCATTGATCTAACTCGGTGGTTCTTAACCGGGACCCATTTGGCCTCGGAGGGTCCATATAAGATTATATGGGTTCCACGCCACAAAGCAGTTAATTGGGGGAACCACAATAGTATTTTAAGTGACCCTGAAACATTTTTACTTTAGATGTATGTTTTGCAATAAACAAATAGGTCTTTAAATAGTTTAACCTACATAAGTTAATGTGTCAAAAACAAAATAAGAATTTTGAAATAAGTTTCTATAAAACTAGTTATTAAACATTTATTTGCTGTGGGGATCCACCGGAATAACATAGTAATCAAAGGGGTCGATAGATAAAAAATGGTTGAGAAACTTTGATCTAAGTGGATGAACGTTGGCCAAAATTTCGTGCAAGAAATATAATAATATTTTTGCAAAATCACAAATGGTATGAGATATTAGATAATAGGTAACTAATGAATCTCCTAGATGATGACAGGACCAGCAAATCCCCTTCAAACTACAATCGATAGTTATGAAACCTTGTACTATCGAGTCTCATTCACAGAGTACTGCTGAACCCGAAGCGGTTGTAGAAAGCATTTCCCAACTTTATCCTATTCCGAGCTGGGATCCGGAAACTGATTTGTAGTATTAAAAAAATCATTATTAACATGCGTAGTTTTTCAAAGTTACGAGGACCCACAAGGTGAGTACTTGTTTCTCGTTTTCCTTTCATCTCAGTGTAACAGCAATCTGTTACTCATAAGCATGAGTGATTATTCAAAACCTGAAAAGGAAAGAGAAACAAGAGCACGCTGAGAGCGCAAACCTCCGCCAAGGCAAAACCAACTTCCCCTCACCAATTAACCAGAAATGATTTTTGAAATGAGAATATCTGAAATAAAGTCGACTGCTCTCCCAAACGAGAATACTAAAAATGAACCCGACCGCTCTCAAAAATTAAGATAAAAACGACGCAAAAATAATCCAGAATCCTTGTCCGGTACCTGATCGACCGCAATGGTACTTATTGAATCTGAAAGTTGTTGTAAAAAAATTAGTAACGGTAATAAATTGTTTATCTTTATTTAACAAAGCCAAAGTTAACAAATTCACAATTCAAAAAGTTACAACCTAAAGGGAGATAATTGAGAAAAACTTGAAAGTTAACGTAAGATCTAGAGACAAACAAACAAACAAACAAACACGACTTAAAAGAATACCTGCGCCTTAGCGAAGGCTGGGGAAATAATAATTATGTTGACGACGACGTTGTCATTCTACAGTTAAAAGTTATACCGACCACGTACAGCTAACTTGCGAGGTTGATAGTTTATGTTCTATGCCCCCCTCTTCTCTCTCATTGCACTTATGGCTCATATATATATATATATATATATATATATATATATATATATATATATATATATATAAATATATATATGTATGTATGTATGTGTGTATGTATGTATGTATATATGTATGTATGTATGTATATGTGTGTGTATGTATATAAATATAAGAATATATGTGAGCATATGTATGAGAATTTATTTTGTACGTTAGTGCCTTTTTCTTTGTGTGTGTGTGGGTGCTTGTGTGCGTACTTGTGTGTACTTGTGTGTGTGTGTGTGTGTGTGTGTTTGTGTGTGTGTGTGAGTGTGAGTGTGTGTGTGTGTGTATGGTTGAGTGTGTGTGTGTGTGTGCGCGCGCGCGCGTGTGTATGTGCGCAACCAGATGAGGATATTACTGTATATTTAATCCGAAGCACAGACAGATATCAGACTAATAATTTCGAGAGCTTCAACAAACAGAGGAAGTAAAGAGGAAAATTGCCCCCAAAATGAAATGAAAGAAAGAAGGAAAGAAAGAAATATATACATAATGAAATAGAGAAGGAAAAACAAACTTCTCATTTACTGTTGCATAAACGTTATAATAAATGTAGAAATATACGCTAAAATACCACATCGATTAATAGAAATGCATAACGAAGGAAGCGACGTTATTGAGTAAACCAAAATCAACACTAAAATGTGTACAAGAGACACAAGTGTGAGATATATGAGAAGCAAATATTTCTGGTCTGCAAATTAATTATTCATTCATTTATTTTGTTTATATATTTACATAGTATTTTCCAGTCATTTTACTATTATCTTTACAACTATAATTAGTACTACCACTAACTATTAATCGCATTATTGTCATCATCGTCATCATCATTATCCTCTTCCTCCTCATCATCATCATCGTTATTAATATTATTAATATTATTTCCATGATCATCGTCGTTGTTGTTGTTGTTGTTGTTGTTGTCTTGTTATCGTTGAAGTACACGCTGTATCACAGAATAGATTGCATGTATTGAAGTGACATGTCCTCTTGAAATACGATATCAATCATTTGTTACTAAATCTAGACACGGGTTTTCATCATCATCATCATCATCTTCATCATCATCATCATCGCCTATTGTCGTTGTTGATGTTCCTGTTCTTAATGTTGGTGTTGTTGTTTCTAAGATGGTGTAGCTTTGATTAAGTCTTCTAGAATTAATTTAAATGTAACTTCAAATTCCTCCAAAGCAATCAGCTATTTAAGCAACATTTTTATATTCCACTTTTTTTGTTGTTGTTGTTTCTTCTTCTTCTTCGTCTTCTTCTTTTTCTTCTTCTTCTTCTTCTTCTTCTTCTTCTTCTTCTTCTTCTTCTTCTTCTTCTTCTCCTCCTCCTCCTTCTCCTCCTCCTCCTTCTTCTTCTTCTTCTTCTTCTTCTTCTTCTTCTTCTTCTTCTTCTTCGTCTTCTTCTCATCGTCGTCGTCGTCGTCGTCGTCGTTGTTGTTATTATTATTATTATTATTATTATTATTATTATTATTATTATTACTATTATTGTTATTATTATTA
>NC_068995.1:19741221-19743141 GCF_001194135.2 Octopus bimaculoides
CGTCGTCGTCGTCGTTGTTGTTATTATTATTATTATTATTATTATTATTATTATTATTATTATTATTACTATTATTGTTATTATTATTATTATTATTATTATTATTATTATTATTATTATTATTATTATTATTATTATTATTATTATTATTATTATTATTTATCTAGTTATTTATTTACGGAGTATTGCTTGTGTGTAAATCCATTTTAGTGGAATGGAGGGTAATTTAAATGGGGTGTAAATGAAGAAAATTTCAGAAATTTTGAGTATGCGATAAAATGAATTTTTCTGGATCGGAAGCGGTCTGTTTTAATTATATATTTAACGTGTCTCCAAAAGTAGCAAAGAACGAAAGGCAGAATGGCGAAACACGTTATAACATAAGTAAATAATTTTAGAAATAATGTGGTTAAAGCTAGAAATAATTTAGGTAAGCTTCATTGATGTACTAAGTTAATGGTAATATAGTTTTTAAAAAATTGTTCAGTATTCATATATCTAAGAGTGCTTTCTCCGGAACCCAAGGATTGGGCGTTAAGTTGGGTATGATTGCATTATGTGGAATAATTCCAGTTATTTCCATCACATTTAATATAACAAGGAAACACACAGAAGGCTTTGACGTTCCGAGGCTATAGCAAATGATACTTGGCCAAGATGACACACAGTGGGACTGAACCCCACGTTACGTGGTCGGGAGTCAAGTTTCTTACCACACAGCCACGCCTGCGACTATTCATTTCCTTGCATTAATCAATATAATTAGACTGTTTCCTTGATATATTAAGTATCATGGGAACAACTGGAAATATTACATATTGTGGAATCGTACCCAATTGTACTCAACTTATATCAGCAACAGTGCACCTCTCTTAATTATCCACCAAGCCACTGCTTATATACCTACTGACATTACTGGCAAAAATACACTGGATGCATCAAGTTGTGTGTTAAAGAAATTCTTGGCAACAAGTTGGAATATTAAATTACTTATGCGGTAGTAGTGTTTTGTGAACATACTGTATATATAGTCATAACATTTATATTCACCGTATCGGACAGTGTTGGGTAAAATTTGTATTGTTGTGTGCAATATATATATATATATATGTGTGTGTGTGTGTGTGTGTGTGTGTGTGTATGTGTGCATGTGTGTGTGAGTCCCTCTCTCTCTCTCTCTCTCTCTCTCTCTCTCTCTATATATATATATATATATATATATATATATATATATATATATATAAACAAGATCGAACACATACACAAGGTGTGTGTTGTTAGTTGTTTTGTCAGCTGTGTTTTAGGCGTAATAGAATAATTTTTTAATGCGTCTGGTGTTGAAAAGTAAATCATAGGTGAACGCGACAACTCACGGCATGTCCCTTCTCTGAGCGAAAGAAATCGATGTTTCAACATTGTTGAGACTTTTCAATGCCGCGTACCGAACCAGACAGGCTGCAAGTACATCGCCGACTATGAATAAACGCCAAATGGTTTAGGAACCATCTGCTCGCATTTCTAACGCTTGATGCCACGGAAAGAATTCATATATGATTCAGAAGCAGCTTGGGGTATATAAACAAAATCGAACACACATACACAATGTTTTTGTGTTGGTTTTTCGTGGCTCGGCTGAATTTTAGGCGTAAGCAAATATTTTCTCAATGCACTTGGTGCTAAAAACACCTGAACAACTAACATGAGGTCCCTTCTCGGAGCGACAGACTTCAATGCTTCATCATTGTTGTAATTTTGCAATACCGCGTACGGAACAAGGCCTGCTGCGAACTGTGTCGCCGACAATGACTATATTCTAAATGGTTTAGGAACCATCTGCTGGCATTTCCCATCATCTTATGCCACGGCAAAATTGAAATATTAATATATATATATATACATACATATATATATATATATATA
>NC_068995.1:19743782-19748282 GCF_001194135.2 Octopus bimaculoides
TATATATATATATATATATATATATATATGCATATATATATTTATCAGTCCAAAATATTCAAGTTTACTCACACACATATCTGTACATGCACACGCGCATAATCTTAGATATACTCACGGAAACACACATACACACGTAGAATTTCTCCATACAAGCAAGTTCGCGCCTCACATGACAATATTCATCCTCACACATAAACATATATGAAATACGCAGGAAAGCAGAGACACTGGTGAAAGTTGTGTAATATTGTAATAATAAATACCGAACTCTAGATTCCAGACATATGGTGACATTCCTCTGAAAATAATAGACTAACTCCACAGAATCAATGCATTATATTCAGGAATATTCTAAACAAACGAACGTGTAGTTAAGTGTAGCCTGTCGTCCATTATATATACAAATTTCCTGCACAGAAGATGATTAATATTGCACATTTTGTGCGATTTCACTCTGATATTTCCTCCGGCAAATCGAATCATTTCTGAAAAAATAAATTACAACATTCGGAGCTATGATTAAGCACAATATGCAAAAATATTCAAATGTAGTCAGGACACTTTACGTGACACAAAATATATAAATACACCATGACAATTATTATATTGTCTGTTAGAGAGTTTTCTTCACTGCATTAGGTGTGATGGTACTAACGTGATTTTCATTTTGCGTGCAGATGGCACTCAGTCGTTGTCAGAATTTCAGCGTTTCTGTTAATTTAAATAATATTCAATAAAGATGACGACAACAACGATAACGATGTTGACGTCGATGAATTCCGAATTGGCACAAATTTATAGAGAAGGGGTTAATGTTGCAGTATATTGATAATGTCTGTTGTAGCTGCTTTACATTCAATCTCAGAACATAATGCTGGTTGGTTAGATACCGCAAAGAGTTTAATGCAGACTCTGCATTCAATGATGTTGAAGGTTTTTATGATGGTGACAACGATGACAACAATGACAACGACTATGACGATGAGGAAGATGATTGTGAGTTAAGTTGTTGTGGTGATGACGGTAGTTTAATGCATAGGCACAACATTTCAGGCTTTTCGAACTGCTAGAAATAGTAACGAAATCTGCATTGACCGTCACCCTACTGTCTTGGAAAATGTGGTCTTCGATTCACTAGATGTGAAACACACAAAAAAAAAAAAGATGTACTTCTCACGGCTTGAATGATTTTGGTGAATAACTAGGTTATATAGAATAACCAATAAAACAAAGACAACAATATTAAATATTCTTTGTCTGTCATTGGATTGTAGCCATGCTAGGCATTGTCGTAGAGGATCTAGTTGAACAAATTTTAAACCTGATACTTATCCGTTTCTTGTATTGTTTTGCACGAACGACTAAATTGTAGGGACGTAAAAAAGCAACATTTGTAAAGCGATGTGAGAACAAGCACGGAGAAAAACGCGCACGCACACACGCATGCACACACACACACACACACACACACACACACACACACACACACACACACACACACACACACACACACACACACACATTCACACACTCACATTCAGTGCAGGGCTGTGGTTACTTGCCTAAGGCGCCTCACAGTGGGACTGAATCAAAAATGCCATGGGGTAGGAGGTATGAAGCGAATTTCTTACCCACACAGCTATACTTGTTCACTTGTATCCTTAAATCAAGCAGAATGAAATTATGTGCATTCCATTCAAATATTCCTCTTTAATTACCAAAGATATTCGATGAGAAATAAGTACAACTAGGGCAGGAAAATCAGCCAATAAAATCTGCTTCTGTCTTCTTTGATAATGAATTCTTTTACGAAGACTTCGGAAAATGGCGCTGGTTTGATCACGTCATGCATCATTTCAGTCGAAATTGCCTCAGATTGCCGTATCTCACCAGAGCATTAGCTAAGTCCTCTTGCACCGGTGAAACACGTGTAGTATGAATACTTAACTCTTAAAGGGAAGATGCCCTCTGATACCTAACAGCAACAGTAATCAGATATGTTCGAATATGCCAGAACGTGGTACTCTATCGCTTACGACGATGAGGGTTCCAGTTGATGTAATGAATGGAAATCCTGCTCGCGAAAGTAACGTGCAAGTGGCTGAGCACTCCTCAAACACGCGTATCTTTAACGTAGTTTTCAGGGCGATTCAGCGTGACACAGAATGCAATAGGGCTGGCCTTTTAAAACGCAGGTACTACTCATTTTGCCAGCTGAAAGAACTGGACCAACATGAAATAAAGTGTCTTGCTCAGGGACAAAACGCGCTGCCAGAAATCGAACTAGCGACCTTATCATCGTGAGCCGAATACCCTCATCATTAAGCCACGTGCCTTCGTGCCAGAATGTATTACGAATGAATACATACTTTATTTGAATTTTCGCTGCTCTGCATTTGCCTCATAAATTAATATCTGTTTGGCGTCTACCTCATGAATTAATATCTGCACGCATTAATAAATAATTTGTTGATTCCTATAAACAATACATCATGCTCTTGTGAGATCCATCGGTACGGGGTAGCTTCGACTGAAGAGATGCACAACGAGGTTGAAAGACTGCGGAGTATCGAAGTCCCCTTACACAAGTCAATCACGTGTGTTATGAGCACACATCATTTAAAGGTAGGAAATGTCTTCTAATAGCAAATACCAATAGCTATCAGATATACACGTTTGAACGTATTAAGAATGAATCGATTCGTTATTGCTTCCAATTATCATCATCGTATTGTTGTCGTCGGCTCCACTCGTGTCCGAATTCGGTTAATCCAGTGCCTCCATGATGCTTAAATCTGACACAACTCAGAAGGTCAAGTGTAGAATGGAACAATCTCGGGCAGTGATCGCATAACAGGGGTGGTGGTGGTCATGGCTGGCTTTGCCGGGCCTTGCACTGCATTTTACTTCTTCAAACTTTCTCCTCTCCTCGAAAATGGAACAGCAGGATGGACGGGCAGCGGCTTCTGTTTCCCAGTTGTTAGGGCTAATTTCGGCTTGAAAGACATCAGTTGGTCTTTGAATCTGAGTTTTGGGGCTCCTCGATGTCGTTTCCCATTGACGCGATCGCAGGACATTGATGGTCACAGGAGTCTTAAAGGGGCCATTCATATTAAAGCATATACTGAAATACAATCTAACATGTTTAATTTTGTATAATGCAGAGTTGTAAAGCTACTGGAGCAGATATTTGCGGTATTTCCTTCGTTTCTTTGTATTCTAAGTTTCAATACCATAAACATCTTCTTGTGCGATATAGTTAATCCGTCACCAGCTAAAACCACGGCGCGATACCTCGGATACCTTTGGTGGAGTTTACTCTGGTGTGATCATTTATTCCAGGTCACCTGTTTATGTTTACCTCTCTCCCTCACTTCCACTCGTCTAGGATTATATTCCTATTTATGATTTTATTTCACATACCTGTCTGATTAAAAGCTTCAGCCAAAAAAAGTGAAATTACACCCGTTGTTAGATAGCAATGATCCAGTAACGTCTATTACATCAATCCTCGGAAAATCGTCTGCTTCTCCCACCAGCACATTAAGATATGACAGTATATCTGTAGTGTAGATGAGTAACTTTAATAGCTGTCTCAAATTCGTATCTCATAATCGTTGGTATATGTACTACTTCATTTATTGCATACAATTCTATAATTTAATATTGCATATAAAAGATTGTATGCGATATGTTTCTATGTATGTGTATATGGTTGTGAAGTACATGCTTGAATTTCACTCTCTCACTTTCATGTCTAGACACCTCACATTTTTTGCCTGCTCAGAAAATTTCCCTGACCTAATCCCTTTCTGACCCAATCCCTTTCCTCTGCGATTCTCAAATATTGTCCATCCCCATTATCATTGCTAACACATCACCGCAAAAAGCATTTCTGAATTTTTCAACTTTTCACATTTAGTACATTCTCTTTTGTCCATCTCACATCTATACAAATATATCCTTTTAATTCTGTTCCGCATGTCCTCATCTCTCCCTGTCTTTCTTCCATTCTTTCTTTCGCTCTCTCTCTGCTTGTTTTATTATCCCTTATTCTCTCCCCAATCCCTCTTTCTTATGCACAAAATTCTCAAGATTCTCTAATAACCACTTTTTCCATATCTTCCCCTCCTCTAAACTATGCCTTCATACTATCGAAACATCATTTTCTTTCCATTGCAGATATTCATGTCAATGTTCAATCTGTTTGAACCACTAGTTAGGAAGACAGCCTGTCGATACCCCATGAGAAAATGGAAAGGTAGAAAAGCTGGAAGCAAAGATCACACAGATGACACTAAGACCACCCGCATCAGTGAGGGCAATACTCCTCTCTAGGTATCTGCTTGTCTGTCTGTTAGTGTATTTTGTGACGGATTATTCGAGTCTTTTCTATCTATCTATCTATCTATCTATCTATCTATCTATCTATCTATCTATCTATCTACCTGTATCAGTCTGTCTGTCTGTTACTCTCTCTCTCTCTCTCTCTCTCTC
>NC_068995.1:19748422-19755202 GCF_001194135.2 Octopus bimaculoides
TATATATATATATATATATACCTATCTGTTTAGGTATGTATCTATCTAAATATAAGAGTGTAAGTATGTATATGTAAATCCATATCCGTTTTTCTAGCATTATTTATCGCCTTCCCCTCTCTGTATATATATATATATATATATATACTTTTCTAAGTGTGTGTGTATGTGTGTATATGTATGTGCGTGCGTGCGTGTGCGAGCGCGTGTGCGTGTGCGTGTGCGTGTGTGTGTGTATGTGTGTGTATGTGTATGGGTGTGTCTGTGTGTGTTTGTGTGTGTATACATATGTATATATACACACACACATGTACACACGCACATACACACACACATATATATATATGACTATTTGTGGTCACTCTACTCTGACTGGCCCTTGGGATTGTGACAGTGATTCGAACGGAAGACACCAGGTGTGCTGGACGTTCGCTTGGCCTTGAGGTGAGATGTCCAGCCACTTGGAAATTTGATATCAATTAGGATAAGTAGCCATCAGAATATAATTGACGGACAGTATGGCTGGAGGACCTGTCATTATATATCAAGAAAATGATGGTAATACAGCCAAAAAATGTCCATCTGTTGGCTAGCTTTACGACAGGGGTTATCAATGTCCTTCGGGTTTTTATTGCCAGTGATCTGTTTAATATGTAGTTTACTCTTCTTGTGTCTGATTCCTTTAATTGACAATGCCACTTTCGATCTATTGCAGAAGAGACCAGAAAAATAACTAAAACTGAATGAATAAATAAATAACTACACAGTAATTGATTATTGCGTATTGTTCTTACTATTGTTGTTTCGTTGATGTTGCTGTTGTCATCGTCATCGCCGTTGTTGCTCTTGTTGCTGCTACCTTTGTTCATTTACCGAGCTATTGGCATTTTGATACTACTGACAATGATACTGTGTTCATAAGATCACCAATAGAGAAGCTGCTATTGGTGCTGATCCTGATGAATGCTACTTCTATCGCTGCTTTAGCTCATGATGACATCGCCACCGACGACTTTTCCATCGTTACTGTTGCACTTGTAATTCTATTTTGCTTTCGTTTCTTAGTTTATTGCCGCAGCTGCGATTACGTAGTCTTTGCAAAGAAGCAGATGAGGTCGAACACCTTATGTGCGGTATGCCCAGAGAACACCTGGCATTTAATACGGTTCAAAGCGGAGAAACTTACATATATTAACCATAAATCACACAACAGCCTGAGAGCATTCAATAATCAACTATAACTTAATACTGTTGCTGGTATTATTACTTCTATTATTACTGCTGCTGCTGCTGCTGCTACTACTACTACTACTACTACTACTACTACTACTACTACTACTACTACTACAACAAATAAAAGTAATAACAATTATTTATAGCAAAAGAAAAGCAAATTTTAGGGGAGTGAGTAAATCCGGTAGTGTGCGTGTAGGAGCAAGAATTAGGCCGCGAGCTAGTAGGATCACTAGCCCGCCGAGCAACTGGTTAGCTGTATGTCGTCCGTCCTTATGCTTTAAGTTCAAATTCCACCGAGGTCAACTTTTCGTTTTATCCTTTCGGGGTCGATAAAGTAAGTCCCAGTTGAGCACTGGGGCTGATGTAATCAAATAGCATCCTTATTATTGTTTTACTTCTCAGAGCTCTCGAACTTAATTGCTCTGGTTGATTCTGTGGTACCAGACAGCACCCTGTCGTCAGAGTTCTTACAGGTTGTCTTTCCGCAAATTAAAAGATTTGGTACCTGGATGTTACTCAGGCACCAATCTCAGGCATATCCCAGATAATTGTGACCTGGTCGTTGTCATGTACTTTGTTTGCCACACGTTTATACCATTTCTTGTCAACTTTTAAGTTTAAGTGTTGGCGTATTGTCTAGTGAATATAATCACTTACTCGGTCATGTTTGTATATATATTCGGATTTGGTAAGGACTGGACAGCCAGACATGATGAAGTCAACTGTCTTTTCATGCTGGTTGCATATCCTGCATTTCGCGTTAGGGCCTGTTTTATTTATTTTCCCTCCTTCTGTATGAGAAAGATATATTCTCTCTGTGTCTGCTTTAAGAAGGTGACTTCGGTATGCTGTTAATAGTTTTCGTATTTTTCTATTTCTCAATTCCCTTCCAGTTTATTATGTTAAAGCTGTTGTGGTCTAATTCCTCTGATTTATGGGTCTATGTTGAGTGCAGTGTTTTCGGTGCTGAATAAATTTTCGTCTTCACAGTGTCACTTTGGCACATTTGTCCAGTCTCATGTGCATCCCGATGCTCCAGCTGAAACGCAGAAAAATTTTTGGTTTCTCTGTTCCGTGGTATTTTTTATGAAAATTTATAAATCATCCATGTATACGAAATGGTTTATTGTTTGTCCATAGCATCTATATTCCTTGGTGGTTTCAATTAACAAGTTTGATAGCGGGGACAGAACAAGGCAGAAAAGTAGGGGCGACAGCGAATTCCCTTGGAAAATTCCTCTTCTAATGGATATATTATTATTATTATTTACTTTGACTCAGGTTCGGCCTTGTAGAATGTATGTTGATAGTGTGTTAATACCTGTAACTTTAGGTATCCACAAGTTTTCAGTAGTCTTTCAAGTGCTTAGAACCCTAATGATAATTCTTAATTCTTTCTGTCTCTAAGAGACAAACTTTCTGTTTGAAACTTTCTGTTGAAAGGGTATTCTATTCCAATCCCCTTCAGCTATTTGTCTATATCTCTGCTTACTGTTCCCAATGCACCAATTCTCATAGGCACGACCTTCATAGTCTTCATACGCCAAATTCTTCCTCTTTCAAATTTTAAGGGATTATATATATATATTTTTCGTCCTCCTTCTTTTTTCGATCCTGAGATCACATGGGCATGATGGGACGATTAGTAAACAAGTTCGCTTTTCCTTATCTATAATCGGTATGTCTGGCCTATTACTTTGTAAATTAGTGTCTGTTTGAATAGGAAAGTTCCACAAAATCTTATATTTTTCCAGCTCCAGGACTCTTTCGACTCAATGATTATACCATGGGTATCCAGCTTCAAACCCCTATTTCTGGCAAAGTTTCCAGGGTAAAACTTTTGCAACCTGGCCATGTTTCCATTTCTTATACTCTTCTGCTGCTAATTTGGAGAATTTTGGCACAATGTGTGCCACTATCACGTTCCAGGTTCCTCATACTCTACATTTTACTGGCACATTCTCTCTCTATATATATTTTTTAAAGTTGTTTCTCTTTATCGCTTGATCTTAGGAAGCTGCAATTGCTCTCTATTATCATTATTATTATTATTATTATTATTATAGAAGCAAAGCTCAGGTTTGGTCTCATTCCTACTAGGATTTATGTGGTTACTACGTGTAACTGGAAGTATCCACACGTTTTTGGCAGTCTTTCCAGTGCTTAGAACCCTCCTGCTAAATCGTTCCTGTCCCTAATAATACTGTTTTAGATCTGCACTAAATTAGGTTTTATGCATATTTCCTCTATCCATCTGGTCAAATATTAAGGGGTTATCATCCTCATCGTCATCATCATCATCATTATTATTATATGGTTTGTTACATAAATATTTTCTTGGTTCACTTATTCTTGACCCAGCAACAGTTAAAGGGGGAGAGAGAGAGAGGCAGACAGACAAACTGTGAAACAGACAGAGAAAGCGAGAGAGAGAGAGAGAGAGAGAAAAAAAAACAGAGAGAAAAAGAGAGAGAGAGAGAGAGAAAGAGAGAGAGAGAGAGCGAGAGAAAGAGAGAGAGAATATTTAAGTGCAAAGCAAAATATAGTTCTTTATTCAAAGACATGTCATTTCCTTGCGCAGGAACCGATCCCTGAACTTATGACCGTTATTCTAACAACGTAGCTACTTAGCCACACGCCATTAGGATTCCTACCCGTATTTTTCTTTTCCTTTTACCGAGCAGTACTCGCAGCTCACCTTTGTTATAGAAGCACTCAGATTAATGCCATAATTGAAATGGTAGCGGTGTTGGTATATATATTCCATAACGACCTAGATTTAATATCTAGTAGAGTAGAGATTTAACTTGATGTTACTAATAAATAGGGCATGGCTTGAAAGTTACTGGTGAATGCTTCATCAGCCAGAAGAGAAGTTTGAAGAATTTTGGTTTTATTAAATAATATCACTTTTGTAGATACAGCTTATGGCTCTCTTGCAATAAAACAACTATGCACGTGCTAAAATGTACAAGCCTACACTGCACTCATATGTGTGTGCACGTATATATATATAATTGTGTGTATGTATGTATGTATATACTCATGTATGTATGTATATACGCATGTATGTATGTATATATGATACATCTATATATATGCGTGTGTGAATGTATGCATATGCATATATATATTTATATGTATGTATGTATATACGCATGTATGTATGTATATATGATACATTTATATATATGTGTGTGTGAATGTATGCATATGCATATATATATATTTATATGTCCTGTTTGCATGTGTGTATGTACAAGTGTGTATATGTATATGTGCTTGTATCTATTTGTGTACGTATGCAAGTGCTTCTGTTCGTGTGTTGAGAATGTGCATGTATGTTTGTACATAGAATTAGGTTTTCTTGCACTCTTAATTACACAGAAAATATCATTGACCTGAGGAGAGAAAAAAATAGAAGGAAAAAATGGTAATTAATTGAAATTTATACATATGTATATAAAAAAGTAATACTGTTTAGTCATTTTCAATGCAGTAATTGTCAAAAAACGGGAGGAATATTAGGAAAATTCTGTCGGATTTCTCCTATTAACTTACTTTTAGCAAACCATGTAATGAAAAATCAGCTTGCAGCATTTATGTAGATAACAAGCAGTTGGGTTTTTTTTTCTGCCCGTTTCTTTAAATGCAGAGTTAGCTGAAAAGATTTATCCTGCAGTATCGCGTGTGATCTTCGGTAAACAACCAAACTTGTGGCGGTGAGTTGCTCTTTCATTAAATTAGACATCAATTAACATGTTTTTCCCGGTGTTTCTTCAAAAGATAACGTTTAGTTCTTAAAACATCTGAATATTTCAACACTGGATTATACGAATCTAGTTATCTCTCTCCCTCTCACCCTTTCTTTCTTCTCTCTCTCATCCTTTCTCCTCTCTCTCTTTCTTTCTTTCTTTCTTTCTCTCTCTCTCTCTCTCTCTCTCTCTCTCTCTCTCTCTCTCTCTCTCTCTCTCTCTCTCTCTCTCTCTCTCTCTCTCTATCTATCTATCTATCTATCTGTCTGTCTGTCCATCTACCTATCTATCACATCCATTCAGGTATCTCTTCACGTTCTATTATCTATCTTTCCATCGCTCTCGCTCACCCACCCATCCTTTCACTTACACCATTTCTCTTACTCTTACTCTCCCATTAAAATTTACTCGCATTCCTTCCTTCTCATCTATTATCTCGTTTACACCTCCCTCTTCTAGTTCTCACTCACTTTGTCACTCTAACACACTATTCCTAGCTTCCCTTACCGCTTCTCATATCATGCTATTGCATGCATGTACACTCCTGCATATATGTCTCCGTCGTTCTCTTCTTACTCTCGCTCCCACAAACGCTCCTACACCTAAATTCGTAAACTCTTTCACACAAACACGATCGCCCTACTACCACACTATATCCAATACACATTCACTTACACGTTTCTTTCTGCTCCTCTTTATTTTACCCTTTTGTCCTTTCCTACTTTATTCCCCAAATTTCACACAACTTCACATACATATACATGAATGCACAAAGGCACGTTGAACCGCTCATAAATTGTCACCGATGCACATGTAGACACATCATATCCCATAAATAACCTATGAAATAATAAGTCTATGATATTCACTTCATATTCACATGCAATTATTCATACTGATACGTTTAATATCTATGAAAGTTCCTGCCTTACTGCAAATATATAGTGGAGGAAAAATATGAGGCGTTCAGATAAAGGTCTTTCACATTAATGGAATTCCTCGTGATAATCTAGGCATGATGATTAAATACTTATTCTCCGATTTACATATTTCAAAGCATATATTTCATTTATTTCGTTTTGAGGACATACAATAACAGAGCATACAGAATGTCAGTCTAGTAGCAGCAGACGATATGTAATTTCAAATCAAATGTACGAATCTATACTCTGTTTTGTGGCGAAAGCTAAATTCATACAATTCTGCTTTACATATCAAGAGGGTGAACAGGAACAGAGAGATCACAATCAGACCGTGGACCGCATTGTTAACAAAAATTTCACAATACTTTTGCTTGAGACTAGCAATAAATGTACATTTAAAAATATTATATTGTGGGGACGAAATGAATCTGCAAGTAATTTCTATCCATACACCTAATTCAGTATAGATTTAGTGATGACTATCAGAAGTTTCACATCAAATTTAAGTGTGAAAAATAATACCTGTCCTCATTATATATTTTGCATATTTTGATAGGACTACCCTTTAGAATTACAGATTCCTATGGGTGAGTAAAGTAGCTTCGTTACTAATAAAAACGTTACTTTTGACCAATAAAAGAAAGGAAAATAACACGTGCAATTTTCTACTAAGATGAATGAGAAAAGACGTTTTCATATATTGCTCTCAAACACTTCTTAATTTGTTAAGGATGTAGACCAATGCTATTATTCAGTTATAAACTCTCTCTCCCTCTCTATCTCTCTCTCTATATATATATATATATGCACACACACACACACACACACACACACACACACACACACACACACACACACACACACAC
>NC_068995.1:19755227-19755894 GCF_001194135.2 Octopus bimaculoides
ATTTGACAGGAAGGACAACATAAGAAAGAAAGAGATCTCGATATTAAGAGATGTTGGCGTGGGCTCTCACCCTGGCATCCGAAACTCGGAGTTTTATCATGGCTACTGAATAAGTGTCACATATTTTTACAGATGTATATATATATATATATATATATATATGAAATGTAGCTGAAAATGCACAGACAATATACTGAAATTAATTAAAGCTTAAATATATTTTCAAATATAGAAATACACTTTGCCAGGTTTACATTATATTTTCAAAAATGTAAATTATATATTACTCAACTGGAAGTCTAATGTGTATTCCTAAATTTTAAAATATAACAAATACTAATTTATTTTAATATCTCTTCTGTGGATTTTCACCTTCATTTTTCCCATTTCTCCACTTGTTTGAATTAATAACTGTTTATGTGTTTATATACATATAAATTCTATATTTATATTATATATATATATATATCATGATAGATCGCTAACCATTACACTTTTTTTCTCTCCTTGCTTCTTTGTATTTCTTTCTGTGGAAGAGCGTAATCTCGAAACGTTAAAGACTTTTTCACTTCCCGATGTTATACTAATACATTTGTTTGTTGTCTACACCACCTGTCTTCGTCTTTTGTTTTTCATTTGTGAATTCTCCTTATATGTGTGTATATAT
>NC_068995.1:19755916-19760811 GCF_001194135.2 Octopus bimaculoides
ATATATATATATATATATATATATATATACACTCAGGTTTGGTAGATGAGTTCCGTACAAAATTTAGATTCAGGTAAATATGGTACTTAAGTTTAGGCATCAGAATTTAGTATGGTATTATCCATATAGTTTCAAAATAAGGTGATTAACATCAAAATAACCAACAAGAATATCTAAAGTTAATGCAGTACGATCGTTTCATGCGACTCCATTTAATTGAGCAATGTAAACATTGCATCAAATATAAAATGGAGAGCAATCTTCAGCTGCACTAGAAATGCAAAAGTACATCAATTTCTTCTACGCTGACAAGTTGAGGAATGACCCTTGTGATTTCACATATAAGTGCTACATGCTTGCCATAGAAATTTCACGCAAGAATGCAAAAGAGGTTCTTCATTTATTTCCATTGATCTTTATTTTCAAAGACCCACCTGCTTGAACACTTAAGATATAAAATATACGACAAATGTTGCAAAGCATTTCGTCTTCTGATATAACAATTTCGCCAATCAACTACAATGTTACATTGTTTTATCGACTCAAAACTGATTGGAAAGTGAAGTTGATATTTGCAGGGTTTGAATTCAGGTTATAAAATGTTGAGAAAACGTGGAATTGCTAATTCACCGCCTTAACTTAAATTGAAAGACATTAATGTTCATTATGGATACAATTCGGTGATTATAATGGACATCTTCTATAAATGACTGATTGAATGAATGACTAAATAAATAAGTACATACATAAATAAATAAATCTTGCAATTTAGAGTTAGAGTCGTAAACTCTTCTCGAAATATCTTATGTCAGAAAGTCTTGTATTACGAACATGTTCGTGCTGCTGTTGATTCTACTAAAATTATTATATTTACCTTTACATTCGTCTGACGAAATTTGTGTATATTTTTCAAGTGATTTTCTTTTCTTTTTTTTATTTTTTTGCCTCACGGTCGTGTAATTAAGAAATTGGGTGGACTTGTGAAAGTCTGACTAGTGCTTGCAATGCATTGTGAGTTGCAGCATTTTTCTATAAATAAATTTGAAATTCACATCCTTGACACCCAAGTTGTAAATACTAAAACACAGGTGAACAAATGCCACCATAAAATATGTTTAATAGATTCCATAATGTATTATAGAATAAATTTATAAAGTTCAACCAGTACTGCGGGTATTACTACACTCTAATTGTAGGGTGAAATTTATACATATATTCGACAGCAAATTATAATATCTAAACTAAACACTCTTTAGCACCAGTAATTTATTACGTTTTATATCTCATCAAAAATAAAACACAAATATATTTCCGGAAATATTTTCTAAAGTTAAATAAGATGAGTGAATTTGAACTCTTAAATATTTCACCTGTAATATTGTATTTCATTCCATCTATAATATAGTGAAAAGCATCATATTTTTTTCTGTTTTTGTTTTATGTTTATGCAGACCAATTTAAGAACAATATAATAACGATGACTATGCGTTGATATGTAAATATGTGATCAAACATTCCCTTCTCATAATTAAGTCCATCATAACTAAATCACACTATAAAGATTTCGGTAGTTCGCTATGTTATTTCTGAGATCTAGGATTCTACAAAGAACCGTCAGATTTTCAATCTAATACTCTTTCAAGTGAAATATTTCAACTATATGCGAATGACTTCATAATATGTAGACATATCATTGCTGTTATCAGGAGGAAAATAGTTTGATGAAAAACTTGTGTAATGAGTAGTGAAAAACAGCACTCCAAATTGAAAGCAAATGCAATTCAGGATATGTTTTATATCACAATTTTACGCCATGTCTTTTATTCTTTTTTACATGATTTATAATTTTTAAATCTGTTTATTAACATAAATAGAAGAACTACAGTTACATCAAACATTCTCTTAGTATAAAACGAACCAGGGTTTCTTGAACAAACTTCAGTGTGTTAGGCTCGCAATTTGGATGCCTAGGAAACAAATATGTGCTTCTGCATGGAGGAATAATCTGCTATATAGACATATCAAGGACATTTCATCAAAATGCATCGTGGTATTTGGAATCGGGAAAGGATACATTGCAAAATGTAATCCCATGTGTGCAGAGAAATTTTACATAGACAGTCATACATTCATGCATACATTTCCACATACGCACAGCGCGCGCATAAACACACACGGACTTTTATCTATATATGTATATATATATATATATATATATGAGTGTGTGTCTGTATATGTGTGTGTGTGTGTGTGTGTGTGTGTATGTATATACGTATATATATATATATATACACACACATATATACATATATCTATATATGTGTATGCATATATACATACACACACGCATATATAAATAAATAAATATATATATATATATATATATATATATATACATAAGGCATATATATATATATATAGATACCTACATACAAGCACACATCCAGGACTTTCCAAAAGAGAGGATGTCTCCATTGCAGCAACCTTGTGCTTGTCTAGAACTGTATCTTATATACCTTAGTGTGATGGAAGGCAAATTTGAATTCGATGGGATACGTACTTTGATCTTTGAATATAGCATAGTTGTCCTCTGCTCTAAGGATCTCGCCAAATAACCACCCTATTCTCCCCTCTACTATAACACTGCTGGGTAATGCTGATGGTTCTGCTCGTAATATTCTTTACTTTTCTAATCTAAGCGCAAGGCCCGAGATTGTTGGGGAAGAACCCAGTCGATTACATCGACTGCAGTACGCAACTGGTAATTAATTTATTGACACCAAAAGGATGAAAGGCAAAGTCGACCTCGGCGGAATTTGAACTCAAAGCGTAAAGACCTACGAAATACCGCCTGAACAATTATTTCTGCTGTAGGCACAAGGCCTCGAAAATGTTGGGGGAAGGGGGGGATAGTCTATTACATCGACCCCAGTGCGTATTTGGTACTTGTTTCATCGACCCCGAAAGGATGAAAAGCAAAGTCGACCTCGGCGGGTTCTGCTAGTAATATTAATATAATTACGAAGGCGGTGATCTGGCAGAATCATTAGCACACCGACCAAAATTCTTAGAAGCATTTACAAATTCCGTCGACGTTGACTTTCCCTTTCATTCTTTCGGGGACGATAAAATCACTACCAGTTGAGTACTGAGGTCGATGTAATCGACTTACCCACTCCCCCCAAATTGCAGGCCTTGCACCTAAATTTGAAATCAATGTTAATGAAATTACATTCGAAGTGTCATGTTTATTGTTCATGTATATCAGTGGACTACCAGGATCCATATAGCCCTTAGCAGTCCATATAAGATTTTGTTGTTAAAGTTTTTGTACAATAAACTGGTTATACTTCTACATTACACAAAATGTTTTATACAATGCCAATTAATATTTAATTACAAAAATATTTTTAAAACATTGAATAGCTATGAAGCGGGGCACTTGAGTGCCACCTGCGAATATTTTCAAATTGAAAGGCAATCTAATGCTTTAATAAGGATTTCTTTCCTTTTTAATAAGACTTATTCACTGCTGGATTTGAACTCAAATGGTTGTGTAAGTTTGTATTTACAGTGAGCACTCAACCAGCAGATGTAGATTTGCATATCGACTAGGTTTGAGTGTGCGTGCGTGGTGTATATGACTACACATGTGTATTTGTGTTTGTGTGTGTGTGTGTGTGCGCGTGCGCGCGTGTGTGCGTGCGTGTATGTAAGTATATGTATACATATTTATGCATATATATATACATACACCTATGTGCTTGGATACATACACAGACATGCCTGTCTAACGGGTGCACGCCTACGTTATGATGTTGGATTGTAGGAAGAAAAGAAGAAATAGAAGAAGAGGAAGACGGAGAAATAGGAAGAGAAGGGGAGGAAAAGGAGAAGGTTGAAATGAGGAAACGAATTTGACGTGGAAGTGGAAAATTAAATTATGATGGAGAATATCGTTCATTTATAGTGCAATCTTAGTATAATATATCATTTTTGTGTATGTGTATGTCTCCTAATCTCTATGTGTGTCTGTCTGCATATATGTATGTGTATGTCTAGCTGCGTATGCTTTTCTAAATGAAAGTATATGCGTGTATGTGTATATACATGCAGAAGTGATCACCAGACTGAATTTATTTAGCTGAGCCATGTAGTTTCAACCATATTCTGTTGTCTCATAATTTGGAATGATGCAGACCGAATTATACATATCACTACTAATTAACTTACTAAATATATCTGAATAATACATGGCAAAATCTACATGCCCGTCAGTTCGTCTAAATAAGTTTGTCTCTCAAGGTAGCGATCACCCCTATGTTGTGGCAGTATATTCGCGTGGAGTGGAATTTCAGAATGGGGTGTAAACATGTAACTATTCGATAAATCTTGTTATAAAATTTCGAATTAAAAGATCTTTTGGATATATATGTTATGTATTAAAATTTTCTTCTCATAGTGGGCTCATGATTAGGTTTCTTTTTATCGAAATGAGAGTGGTACAAAAAAGGTTGAAAACCGATTCTCGTTAAATCTATCTTATGGAAACTACATTCTACCATCGTAAAAAAATAACGGAAGGTTTGGGAGCAAGATACAAATAATGCTTGGTTGCGTCTGAAATATTTGTTTCTCTTTATCACTCTAGTCAGAAGCTGGGGTTCAAACAGAGAGACACAAACACACACACACACACACACACACACAGACACACACACATATATAGATTCGACGGGCTTCTTTCAGTTTCCGTCTACCAAATCCACTCAAAAGGCTTTCGTCGGCCCAAGACTATAATAGAAGACACTTTCCCAAGGTGCTACGCAGTGGGAGTGAACCCGGAACCATGTGGCTGGTAAGCAAGCAACTTACTACACAGCCACTCCTATAGA
>NC_068995.1:19762445-19763247 GCF_001194135.2 Octopus bimaculoides
ATATATATATATATATATATATATATATACATATATAAAACTACTGTGTATGAACCTACGTACGCAGACATGTTAGTATGCATTTATATTTACCTATGCAAGTGTTCGACGACGGAGATGGATGTGGAAGTAGATAAAACGTAAATGACAATTTCAAATGATTTGTTGAAATTCAGTGATAAAATAGTGATCTATGTTTCAAGATGAAAGAGCAGCCAGGGATAGTAAACGCATTTAAAACGCTCCAATATAGCCATCAAGTAAATGTCGGCATTAAAGCAATAGTATCTGCACCGCTTGCTGCTATATATTAATAGTACCTTTATCTCAATATCTATCCATCCATCTACTAGCCATCTATCTTATATATCTTTATCTGTATTATGTAAATATTTTAATATATAGGCATACACAGAGAGACACGCACAGACACACACACACATACATGAACATCTGTTTTTAGCATGGTGTATATATACATGTATGTATATATATACATATATATGCGTATATATATATATGTATATATATATATATATATATATATATCCACATATGTGCATATACACACATATGCATACATATGCATATGTATATATATATATATATTCTTATACAAACATATATATGTATGTATAGTTTATATCATATTTACAAACACAGTTATATATGAATGAGTGAGTATACGATTGCCTATAAAGATTTTTACGGGGAAAATATATCTGTGTAGGCGTGTACGTACATTTGTGCATATATATACATAAATATGTATGTACGTATATATATATATATATATATATAT
>NC_068995.1:19764374-19768163 GCF_001194135.2 Octopus bimaculoides
ATATATATATATATATATATATATATACATATACATATACATACATACATACATATTTAGAAATTGTATATTTACAGTAAATGCTACATACCTACCTTTCTATGTCCGAGCAAATGCATCTAGTTTTACTATCAATCAATCTATCAAGACACACACACAAACACGCACGCACACACACACACACACACACACACACACATATACGTATATACATGTAACTGAGTATGGCTATAGGTTTTAGTGTACGTGTGTATGTATGTATATAGAGATAGATAGATACTTGCATGCATATACATACACGCATATATGAATACATACATACATGCATACATACATACATACATACATACATACATACATACATGCAGGCTATGTATATTTATGCATATACATGCATACATATGTAAGGACTGTATATGTAACTTTATTTCTCATGAAATTCTGTTTTTGATTTGTTTGGTTTTTTTGTTATGTTTCTTTAACTTTGTATTTCTTTACACATGTATTTAGATTAATATCAATTTGTTATTGAGTATATAAGAAACTAATATTCATATGAACATTCTTACGCATATTAACCAAAATGTTATGGTGCCGATTAATAGACTTACTATGATTATTTGTGAACGCCTTCAATGTGAGTTCAAATTGGACTAGGCCCAACTCCGCCATTTAGGTCTAGTACCATATGTTCATCTTTTAATGGATATATCGAGGGATTGGACTATGTGGAACGTCTTTCAAGACCTGTGAGACTAGTAGATAAGATAAGATGAAGCCGGTGACTTAAGCGGGAGGCTTCTCACAAAATCTATTTGAAATATAAGAGAACGGATTCAAGCCAGTTCTTCACTCACTTTCGAATCTGTAACTTCGTGCCACTGGACAAATTAAGCATTTGCCTTATATAGTTCGCGTGTTTCATGGAGGAAGTAGTAAAGATAATGTATCGTAATACTGCGATAAAATTTTAATTGAACTTCCCGAGTTTACTTGTGTAAAACGAGAGAAATTGAGCTTTAAATGTATCCCATGATCAAAATTGGTGGTTTGAAGCATTATTCTAGAGTGTTACCATGAGGTTTGAATCGTAAGTGAAATAATGGGTTAGATTTCTGTATTTGCATTAATTGTGGATATACAACTGTATTGCATAATACTGAGCATACATATGCATACATATTGATCCTAACATGCACGGATTATTTTTGCATATTGAAATTTTATGTTACGTGCAGAAAGTTACGAAACAGCTGTAACCATATGGAAAAATGAATATCTCTTCACCTCTCATAAGTCTTGATTAATATGAGTGTACGTTTATGTGCGCGCGCGTGTGTGTGTGTGTGTGTGTAGTGAAGGTTCTAGTCCACAACGGTGGGGAAAAAGATGTTTTATAACGTCAAAGCCTGTTGTTTCACGCTATCTGTTATAGAACTTTGCGTCTTAAGGTTTTGGCAGTTAACTTAATCCGTCGTCCGGTTTTGCAGAACGGTGTGAACTAGGTCTTCAATATGTGGATAGTTTCTTCATTTCCTTCTAACTTCTTGCAGGTCCTGAAAAATATAAGCAGACTACCAGATGCCTTTCTATCCCTGATTAACTAATAAAAAACATCAATATGACAAAAATTATACAAACAATTATATAAGTAATTACATAGCAAAATAAGATGCAGGAGAGTCTGAAGTAAACTAAACTGCCTTGTAATATGCATAATAAAATATATTCTATAAGATATGCATCCCATAGAAAAGACATGTATAATCCTATCTACTATAGGCACAAGACCTAAAATTTTGAGGGAGGGGGCGATTCGATTAGACCTACCTCAGTACGCAACTGCTACTTAATTTATCGACCTCGAAAGGATGAAAGGCAAAGTCAACCTCGGCGTAATTTGAACTCAGAACGTAAAGACAGACGAAATACCGTTATGCATTTCGCCCGGCGTGCTAACGATTCTACCAGCTCGCCGCCTTAAAAGAGATATGTAATATATAATGTGACTACTGACACGACTCGCCAGGTAATAGACGAATTCACTCAGTCATACAGCCGAGTCATAGACTGCTGCACAACTGAAATATGATTACAATAATGTTTTACTGAAGATGGTATAAGAATTTGGGCAGAAAATTATGAACAAAATGGTGGCAGTTAACATCTGATTTCAAGGAGAACAACATGAATGTCTCATCTGATAAGTTGGAAACGTCTGAAACCAATGAAGACACGTTTTAATTTTTGCCGATCAGGTGACAGGGGATAAAATGGATGCGTATTTTCATGTTCTGGATACGATAGCTACGTTCATAAAATGACTTTCCGAAACTTTTGCAATACCTAAGAATTTTAAGAGCCCGCCGATCGGCAGAGAAAGTCATGGTGACAACTTTGGGGATGATAATCATTCACCTTAGCCTGAATTTCTGGAGCGTAGCTGACATGTGAACAGGTTGTGGTTCATAGAGACATGAAAAGTTAAGAGCAACCAATAGGAGGGAGATAAATTGCAACAAATTAGGCAGTCTGCAAAACGCTATCTTCATTATACAGACCAGATCCACTGTACAGACCAGATCTGGCACCCTCCAATTGCCACTTGATCGGTTTAATGAAGGAAAATCTTCGAAGGTACAGGCTAGATGATACAAATGAGGTGGAATTTGCTGTTAAGAAGTGTGTACAACAGTGTATACTTAAATTTCTTCGAAGATGATTAGGAAGCTGGCTTTCAACAACATAAAAGCATTGTTTGCAATGGACCAATGCTGTGTGCCATGTAGAGAGGAAGAGTTATTCTATCAAAATGTGCAATTTGAATGACATATGTTATTTAATAAAAAAAAAGCCAAGACCGTTTTTTATTACTTCTCCTGTATCCGTCGTACATATACATATGCTGAGTTTGTCATGCATAACGTACACTCAATATATAAAGATGGAAGAAATAAAAAGAAAGATACAATAAAAAGAAAGATACAATAAAAAGAAAGATACAATAAAAAGAAAGATACAATAAAAAGAAAGATACAATAAAAAGAAAGATACAATAAAAAGAAAGCGTAAGTGTCTAAAATACAAAAGTTAAACATTTTACAATAATGCGTGTAACACCGCATTAGATAATGCTACGCATATAAATATATGTAGGTATGCTTTGATATGTATATGCATGTATACATACTGCCGAATGCACACTACACTTAATATATATATATATGTGTGTTAACTAAATAATCTCATATAACATAACACTATACATGTGATATACATAAATTTCAGTGAGAAAATCATACTCCAACACACACACGCATACACACACACACATACATAGGCACACATATTGTGATATGAGTGTATATGTATTTCATCTATAACAGTGTTTCATCAAACATTTGTATTTATGATGATAAAAGATATGATTGTGAGATGCACGTCAGAAATATATGACTTTTTGATTGTCAAGAGCGTAGTTGAGAACGAAACGACGACAGCCTGTCTCCTTTTTGCGTTGAAGCAAAAGGGATTTAAACCAAATGATTATAAATTTCCGGTTTAAATAAAGAAATGACATCATTATAAACTTCATCACACAATCTGTTTAATCCTCAAATACTTCACTTTATGCTTAAAATTTCCTGGAGCATTATTCGTTCATGCAATTCGAATAAATATTTTTTATAGAAAAATTGGCGCGAAGCGTTAACAATTGTGTGTCTTTGTGTGTGTGTGTGTGTGTGTGTGTGTGTGTGTGTGTGTGTGTGTGTGTGTGTGTGTGTGTGT
>NC_068995.1:19768698-19771113 GCF_001194135.2 Octopus bimaculoides
ATATATATATATATGTATGTATGTATGTATGTATGTATAATTGTTGCGTGTGTGCGTAGGTGGCAGCTGGGTTAGGGATTCAAACAGAGCTCGTGTATGGCCTTACCGTTTATACACCCCTAATGCTTGGAACCCCCCAGGCAACTAAGCAAAGTATGCACGGACGATTGAATAGGTTTACTGTTATATTGTGCAATTTTAAGGACATTAAATATTATTTTATTTTTGTTAGTGATAAAATTATTTACATACATACGTGTGTAAGAGAATGTGTTTGTGTGTGTTTTTGTATGTATATTATGTATATGTATGTATTTCTGAATGTTTATGTGTTCGTGTTTCTCTCTCTTATTCTCTCTCCCTCTCTCTCTTTCCCTCTTTCCCTTTCTCTCTTGGCATGTAAGTCTGATGAAGGACCTCTATAATGTCTAAATAAAACCGCAAACATTACGTACATTTTCTCTTCAAATTTCTGCCAAAAAAAAAAACAGGTACAGAAACAATTGTAATGAGCTGTTAAAGATGTGTTAAAGAATGTTCTTTGTCTCCTTATCATTGGCATATGTATAAGGAAAATTAGACAAGGTAGAAAAAGTAAAATAATTTTATCATGAAGAACATTTTAGTACCGGTTTCAATCTTTGCGATTTTTTCAACTATGAGTAAAGCATGAAAAACAATTAAATTGGGGAAAAATTAAATAAAATGATTTTTTAAATATTTCCATAGTTTTCAAATGCATGGGACATTTTTATTATTTCTGTCTGTCTCTGTCTCTCTCTTTTACTCATGTGAGTTCTTGGTAGTGGGCAGCAGGTAGTAGTAGTCCTAATATTTGATATGAATTTTTGTTTATGGTTGTTTAAGCAGCAGTAGTAGTTGAGAAATAAGGTGGCGAAGAAGAAGAAGAAAAAGAAAAAGAAGAAGAAGCATGCGGGAGTGGTATGACAGTAGTAGGATGTTGGTGGAATCCTCTTAAATGGTCAAGTGACCTAAAAGTGACCTGTTGGTGTAATAGTAGTGATTGGAATTCTGAATAAATTCATCGGCAGTGACTCTTCTGAATATATCGTCTTTGATATTTGCGTGGGTATTATTCTAAGGCCCTTGTAATACTGTCATTTGTGGTGGACGTATTCAAAAGGGGTTTATATTTTGTGATAAAGTATAGCTATTTACTAATGCGCTGACTACAGGTTGCATCGTCCCTGAATTGATAGAGGGGAAAAATTCTGAAGCTGGTTTGTTTGTTATTGTCGCAAATGTCGATGCGTTTGTTCAATGCTATTTTCCTGTATTTCCTAATTTTGATCTGGGATCTATGTAGAGCCATCCTTTGACGTAGATTGTGTTTAGTTTGGCCTATGCATTGCTCTCGACACCCAGGAGAAGTTAATGCATATATCAGGTTCTCCAAAGCACATGTGAAGTTGATTTTCACTGCAAAACGTTAACCATGTTTGGAAGAGAACTCTGATCTCTCAATTAGGTTGACGCATATACCACAGTTATGTATTCTGCATTTTTTTACAGACAGCTTCAGTGTTGTTGTCGAACGTACTTGGGTTTGTATTAGGAAACTTTTCATAGATTTGGGTTGTCTTTTGCTCTTGATGATGGTGTGCGTTTGAAGGATTAAATTCATTCTGTGACCCCTTTTTAATAGGGGAGTGTTCTGGAGGTTGGTGTCGAAGGCTTCATTGTTAAGAGGGTTGTGTGTGGAGATATATGGTAGGGCTTGAAAGCATATATCAATTAGTGATGGTGGGTAGTTCCTGGTAATGTGTGTATCCTTTAGTTCATGTAGTCGTGTGTCCCTGGTGCTTGTATTAGAAACAATAGTACAAATCCTTTTTGCTAGTTTGAAATGGATATTGATTCTAATGTGTCTGGGGTGGCATGAGTTGAACGATAGATATTGCTTGGAGTCCGTGGGCTTATCGTATATATTTGCCTCTATTTTGTTGTTATATTTCTTAATGAGGATATCGAGGAATGGAAGTTGTTGGTGGCTCTATTCCATCGTGAATTCTATGTTTACGTCAAGTCCATTTATAAGTGCTTGAAATTCTTTAAGTCTCTCTATACTTTCATGCCAAAGAATGAAACAGTCACCCAGATACCTTTTCCAGATATTTATTTTTTATGTGTAGAGAGAATGAGTTGCCAAATTGTTCTAGTACCTTACGATAAAGACTGATTTCTAGTTATCTCCTGACAAGGTTAGCAAAGGAGGGGACCATTCTCGTACCCATCGCACAAAGATAATCTGGAACTCGACTGAGGAAAGAAAACACCGAAAGGCCCGTCCTTGTTTTCTTTGTATCGTCTTTCTGGATGTTCTGTTGTCGCCTTTTTTGTATCACCTGCCTGGTTGTTTCGCTTTATTGTCCCATTTTGTATATATATATATAT
>NC_068995.1:19771302-19773541 GCF_001194135.2 Octopus bimaculoides
TATATATATATATATATATATATATATATATATGTATATATATATATGGGCTGGTTGTTTCAATATAATTGTATAGTATTGTCTCGAATGCGGGTAAGTTTGAATTCTTGAATATCTACAAATATTTGTTGACATATTCAAAACACAATGCGAATGCCAATATATACTGGTGGGCCGAATAGTGTATCTATTATAGCTACTTTATATATAAATTACGCTTGCATTGATACAGACAGAGGTTAACGTTCATATTTAGAATAATTGATGCCACTAGTTTATGCTATGAAATGTTTGAAAAACTAATACAATCAAAGAAAGAAGCAAAAGTGCTGATACGAATTCTGTAAATTCAGTCTATTAGTGGCATAGTTTCAATATTCCGAACTTATCAAACATTCAACATTTAATTGAAGCTATGGTAGTCTATGAATTAAAAGTATTGTTTGTTAAGTTAAGCTTAATCTCCTGCATATTCCTTTTAATAGAATAGAATGCATTTATCACAGTTGTGCTTGAATAAAGTGGACTAAGCTTGTGTAACATTTCAATAAATCATTGATATCTGATCAAACATCTTTACATTTATCTATTTTCTAACTTCTACTAATCAATTTTGCTGAGCTAAAACGAGTTCACATGAAATTACATATGTAACTCAAATTGAATCAATAGTTATAGTCATTTTGTTTCACCGTTCTCATCATATTCATCCAGAAAGGCATGAACGTCAGGTCTTCTCGCGAACTTTCTCGTTAGATATTATAAATTTGAAGCATATCACCTGGCACTTCAAGCGTAATGAAAATCTTGAGGATTTGAGGTAGAGAGGATAAATTATAGACGGAAAACTTGATTTCAAGATCTTGAGTTCGTATCTAGCAGAGAGGACGGATCTGTTACATTGAATCACTGAACAATAACCCAATTGTACCTTTCTCCTGCGTCATGCCTGTCTGAGAAATTATTTTATTCTTTCATGCAGTTAAATATTATAGGATATTAATAAAGAAGATGAGTAAGCTTAGCTACAATAAAGAGATATCATGTGACTTATTTTTCTCTGTGTTATCTATATCCGAGTCAACCAACTGGTTTAATAGCAACATGGTTTTTTGCTCGTCAAAATGTCTGCTCAAGTAGAATGACTTTTGATGCAGAAATCGTTATTTTTTTTTTCCTACACAATTATTGACAAGATGAATAATGTCTATATTGAGTAGTTAAATCACATTGAAAAAGTTTTGAAACTGAGGTGGTTTTTATATTAAACCTGAGTAGAATAGTTTCTGACAACTTTTCGACACACAAAGATACGCTTTATTTCGTGTTTTGATCAAAGATTATCCGAGTGTAAGTCTACTGTGTATTAAATACTTCTTTGTAGTTCGCTGGACAGTAGGTTAGTCGATAGAGTGCATCTGAGACGATTCAGTGAAGCGGGCTGCTGGGTGACAGCTGAGAATTTCAAAAGGTGTTGATAATAACGACAATAACGTTGGAGCATGAAGTATGAATATCATTGAAAACTGCAGTGGAGCTGATAAATGTTCAATGTTAAAAGAAGCATAAAAGATCTTGTGTATTTCACCTGAAACTTATTACATCTGTTTCTTCATTGTAGCGTGAAGGTAACTACAAGTGTCAACAAAGGGCGGAAATTAGGAAAAAAAAAGAGAAGATTATATAGAATTTAAGAGAGGGATAGTAAACAGCTAAAGGACAAATTTAAGTAAGTATTAAAGAGTAATTAGAAACTGGAATTTGAAAATTATTTTCATACGCAAAGAAAAAAATATGAGATAATGTCTGTTATTCATGCGATACGACATATTATATCAAGATAAAATATATGAATGATTGTCCGACTTAAATAAATATTAATGCCAATTCAGAAAAATGAATAAGAGAAATAAAGTGACCAAATAAGAGGGCGTAAGTTGTTAGCTATTGTGTCATTTCAGTAAAATTGACATTGATATATTACTGCTGTAAATAAACGGGAACATATGTCGAGGCATAATTTTGTCAGTTATATATAGAGGTTGGTTGTATATAATAAAATTATGATGGATAGGTCGGGGGTCAGTAAATAGTCATTGATGTTTAACTAATACCTGCACACGCCGACAAAACTGATATGTATCTATATATGCATATATGTGTATATGATGTGTGCTTGTGTGTGTATAAATATATATATATATATATATATATATATATATATATATATATATATATA
>NC_068995.1:19773817-19787581 GCF_001194135.2 Octopus bimaculoides
ATATATATGTATGTATGTATGTATGTATGTATGTATGTATGTATGTATAACGTTTCGTATATATCCGAAACGTTGAACCATCTTTCTTTCCTTCCCTGAGCGTCTGCTAATACTTTACATGTGACCTCGCGTTGTTGGTTTTTGTGTTTGCTGTCCTTTTTGGGAGATTTACTATATATATACATACATTTACGTGCCTGTGTATGTATGTTTATATATGTGTATATGTAGCTATATCTATTTTTCTATATACATATATACATATATAAACACATACACACACACACATATACTCATACACACACTCACACTCACGTACAAACGTTCTTACATATTCGCACATATATTAATACATAACGCAGACTATAAGGGTTGCGTTTGCAATGAAAATTAAAGTGCTCATACTATTTCTTTACTATAGTGTTTTACTTTCATCTCTACGTGCGCATATGCCATGTGATATAGCTGATTGGTTCCCAGATTTCTTAGATTTTGATAAAGAAAAAATATCAGCATCTCTTTACAAAGAAATTAGACTCCTTTTTTTCTCTTTATGGAGAATATACTCTCTGACAACAACTGAAGTGGTCCGTCGAATGAACAACGCTATGTGTTGGAAATGCTGTTAATTAAAAATCCTTTCTACGATAAGCACAAGGCCTGAAATTTGGGGGTGGGATAGTCGATTGCATCGACCCCACGATTCAACTGGTATTTAATTCCTCGACTCCGAAAGGACGAAAGGCGGAGTCGACCTTGGTGGAATTTGAGCTCAGAACATAAAGATGGACAAAATGCCGCTAAGCATTTCGTCCGGCGTGCTAACGATTCTACCAGCTCGCTGCATTATAGGCGGTTAATTAATAATAATGCACTGCACATATTAGGGATTTTGAGTATGAGCTATGGAAAAAAAAGATGACTTTATTTTCCTTTAAGTTTTATGTACTCTTGTAGTTTGATCAATTCTGCTCTGAAGTAGACAAAATCTTGTTGTATATCTACGTTATTTTCTCTTCAAAGCGAGGTTTAAATTTTTGTTTCCAGACTTTACATTACACGCACGCACGTACACATACACACTCGCACGCACGTACACATACACACTCGCACGCACGTACACATACACACTCGCACGCACACACACATACACATGCACATATATACATCCCACAGGCTCAAACGCACACACTCATACATATATATGAACACTAACACTTACATACATCAGATATATATATATAAACTAATTTATTCACACAACCTTGATGGAGGAAGGTTTTTGTGTGTAAGCGCTTTTGCCGTCTCCTGCTATTGATACATCGTATAAAGTTAAGTTTTCTACGTCGATATTCAAGTAGTAGTAATTTTGTTCACTTGCAGGTGTTTCTATTTTTATATGTCAGTCACACAAGCGTCTAGCATTTACTCTACGGAACATTCCAAACAGATGCATTTTTCATATTTCACTAAAGCATTCTCTCTTAGTTCATTAATTTTGTTCCTCCTTGCCTAGAGCTAAAGCAATTTAGTCAGCATAATTTTGAAAGGCTTAAGTAAGTTGGTTCCTTGGTTCATTAGAAATGGCAAGAACATTTTAAATTGCATTCTTGTAATAGTAAAAATAGAAACAAAATTTTTCAGTTTCGATGTTGCTATGGTATGATATAAGGGAAATTTGGCTGCAAAATTTGGTTAACCTCGTTAACCCATATTTGTCCATGATAGGTTGTAAAAATTGCTAAAATCCATGTAATTCAGATTATTTTTGCATTTTATGCTTTAAAGAAAAATGCTATCAAGAAAAAGTGTATAAGATCGAATTCATGTTTCTACTTAATAAAATGCTGAAAGTTGAAAGATGGTGCTGACTAAATCTTTCAGTATTTCGAATGGAAATCTCATTCAGACCTCAGATTATGTGAATATTTGCAAAAATATAAACTAGAAAAGCATTGTATATCTCTCACTATAAACGAAAAATAATTTACGAATGGTCGTGTCAAAGAAATTTAGTTATTATTTGTGACTGACCCGAACCATTTTTTTTTTCCAATGACAGCTGTCGGTCACAGGTCGTATCTAATACATATCTTTTTTATTGCATCTGTATATCAGAAATCGAAGAAAATATTAAAGAACTTATCCTGAGGTTTGTCGGTGTCCTCCAAGCAGAAGTGGAATCAGAATCAAATACAACTGCCGAATGATTTAAAGATGGGTACATACCTGATGACAGCTAATGAAAATCAGGACATGATTTTTATTCAGTCATGAATGTGGTTGAGAAAAGAAACCAAGTTCAGAAGAAAATATATATAGTGCATCGCCACTTCCATCAATGGTAACTCGTAATACTTAAAACCTCGATCTGAGATTCTAGGTTATCAAGCAATCTTTTGGGCTATGTAAATGGTAACATGAAAGGATGTCCACAAGGTAGCACAAATACGAATAAAGAATATGATTTTGACTTCATAAACGAAGTCGAAAAATATTTGTTTCAGTAACAACGGTCATCCATGCCTGTACATTTTGTAACTAGGCGGCTTTCTGGAAGAAATATTCTTCCTTGGAATATTACTCACTTTACAGATCTATTATCAATAAAAAAAAACAAATCTGAATCAAGTTGTGTGCGATATGCGCAGTTTTTTTAATGACATTTTGGGGGTTAGTCTTACTGATAGTCAACCAGTTTTTATTTTGATTTAGTCAACATTTGTTGCTTGTTTTTCATGCAGCTCAGTATAATCAAGTGCCTGCTCATGATGAAATGCATAAATTGATGTCTGTATATTCAGAACAAAGCTGTGTCAAAATGATTAAAAGCGAACTGATGTAAAAAAAAAAGCAAGAAAAAAAAAATAGAGTCCTTATTCTGATCGGAGAGGCAGCAAGCAATGTTCTTTCTTAAAATCACAGAGCAGTCTAAGTGAAGAACATTACTACAGAAAAATTTGTTATGCTTTAATCGATTACATCGTACACTCACTAAAAACAAGTTGCTTTTCGAATTACGGCTCGTACCGCCAGTTCAAATCTTGTTCCTGTTAAATTTAAATCAATATGCGGTGAAATGCCAAATCCAAAATTATTCCTTTTTTGAAATTGATGTATTGTTAATAAAATCTTTTGATATTTTCCGAGATAATTTTCACACCATGGATCCAATTAATTTTACTTCCCAAACATTTATTCGGCAATGAAAGGCCGATCATTCTCTGTGCTAAGATGTCTGAAAACATAGTTTTAATCCGGCGTAAAATGACCTAACGATGAAGGCCATTCACTAAAAGAAAATTCAAAGAACATTTGCCTCATCAATTTACTTTGAACTAGGTAAGAGTTTTTCAGAATTTGTACCTTCATTTTTAATTACGCGTGGCAAGCAATTTAACGAGCATTTGAAGTTCAACGTCTTTTAAGGTTTGAAGCTGGCTACTGGATCGAATACAGCAATAATTAAGAAATCAGGTGAGAACTTCGCAAGTTTTTCCTACAAATAGAGCCCATGGTTTGTCATTGAAATTGAGCTTATTCTTAGACAGCACCCGTGTGAACTTACAAGTTATCTACACACACGCTGTCTTAGTACTCTAGTTATTTGAAAGCAGACATTCTCAGTTATCTTCTTCCCTCTCTTATCCTGGATCGATATATGGAGGAACAATGGGATATAGAATCGATTATATCGATTTTCACTTGAGGAAAGAAAAAAATCCTAAAAGCCAACGATTCGCACTAGAGACTTCCTGAGGTCAGGGACCTCTGTTCAGTCATTTAGACACTTACATAGTGTATCTATAAAGAAGAGAAAAACTTATAAATTCACAGTTTAATGGAAGGTATATCCTCAAAGAAGAATATATATATATATATATATATATATATATATATATATATATATACTGATTTGCACATCGTGCACATATACATATATTTGCACAGGAACTTGCACATTTCATATATTTGCACAGACACATGGCTTTGCAGATACTCATATAAATAGTAGAATAAACACGCGCGTCCGCACATGCATTTGTTTTTTAAAGCTACGCCTATAAATACACGAACAGACATACAGGAGCACATGCATGTCTATACTACTAAACGCAGGACTATATAACACAGTGATGAAGTCACTGGAATTAATGCAAGCACACGCACACGCACACACACACACACACACACACACGCACACAGAATTAAACATGCACAAGATCACTCAGAAATATGGATGTACAGACACGTACATTCAAACACACACAAATAGACACACATACACATAGACACAAACATATAGAGAGCGAAAGGAAAAATAACAGTGATTGAAGATGTAGATGATATAGGCTATTATTTTTAGACAAACGCATTTTTTTTCCAGTACATCATTCAATACGAGATTCTCCCTCATACACTTGCAAACACCATCCAAACACGTGTGTACGTGTGTTTATGTGAGTGTATGTGCATGTGATCATGTGTACCCAAATGTATGGATGTACATATGCTTGTATGTTTGTGCGTTTGTGTATGTGCATAGTATACATTTACATACATACAGACACGCATATATATATATATGTATATTCAGAGAAAGAGAGAGGAGGAGATGGAGGAAGCGGAGGAGATGGAGGAAGCGGAGGAGGAGTGATTGAATGACGGACTGAGAGTAAACGTGATACGAAATTAAAGGTAACCGAGTGAGGGAAAAATAGAAACGTGGAAGAAAAGGAAGAAAGAAAAAGTAGATAGATAAAGAAAGAGGAAGCAGAAAAAATATACGTTAGTAGAAAAAACACGTTTGTGTCTCGGTCTGTGTCTGTGTTTATATTGGTAAGAGTGGCATGTGTGTGTGTGTCTGTGTTTGAATGTGCTTGCGAACAGAAATAGAGAAGAGATAGTGTGTTAGACGTGCTGAGTACAGCCGATGCAGCAGACGATAATAAGTCTACCAGTAATCAGCTTAGCCTTTCTTTACTCAGCCATTTCTTTGCCATCTGACATTAAGCTTCTTACTCTTATTAACTTTCTTCCCAATTGTCTGTCTGCAATGAAAATGATTAAAAAACCTTCATTCAGTGATTCATTCATTATTTCATTCATTTGTTTGTTTATTTTGCCGCGAGGATATTTAATTCCTCCAAACGATATTTGATTTTTATATTGCTGTTTTTGTAGTAGTAGTAGTAGTAGTAGTAGTAGTAGTAGTTGCTGTTGATGATGTTTTTATTGCTGCAGAATTTTAGAGATCTTAGGGACGATATTATCATACAGTTAAGAATATAAAACAACTCACTTTGGGATCGGATGTACAAATATAAGGCAGACGTTACTGTGTGTATCTTGATTAGACACAACCCCTTCTTTCGTTTTTATTTATTTACTAAATATTTTATAGCGAAGATGAATGATATCCTTTTCAGACTCTGGTAAAGAAGACCGGATTGAACTTTTGCTGGTGAGCTTAGATTTCCGAAAGGACTTTGTCTTTAGAGAAAAATAATGATGGGGTGGGTTCCAGATATTTTAAGTTTCTCCTGTGCGCTTGATTACCTCCCTGCCTGCTAACATATCTATGTCTATCTATCAGTCTCTCTGACTACACACACACACACACACACACACACACACACACACACACACATCTCTCTCTTTTTTCTCTCTCTGTTTCTCTCTCTCTCCTACACACACACACATAGGTAGTGTGTATACATCGCTATACAAGTATATTGAAACATGTGTGGAGGGGTGGCTGTGTACGTAATGAAATTATAATCCATAGAGAGTGAAGTGATTACGTTGTTTGGTAAAATCGACATTAACTGGAAGACCATCTCATTGTTATAACATGCTTTCGAATGCTGAGTTAGACAGAAGTAAATCTGAAATGTGAATGAAATATGTTAAAATGGTAACTAACTCAGTTGGAATAAAAGAAAACAATGCTGTGTCCTGGACACAAGTTCATATTGAGTATTGAGGAATGTACAACGGTTAATGATGTTGAAAGGATAAACTATTAATCAGATGATATAAGAACGGGAGATATTTCAAGAATAATGCGTAAACACACAAGCTGTAACGGAGATATGGGCCAGTTTTACAAATGTGGGCAGTTGGTTGGCTTGTATGAGTTTAATATCTTTCGAATACATTTCGGATTTTTTTCTGAGTGGTTGTTGAGCTATAAAATCTCAATAAGAATGTAGATGGTATCTTTCTATTGCGCAAAGATTACTAGAGCTACAGTTTTCTTTACCCGTGGAAAGCATTCTCCATTTTAAATAATTGATTTTGAAATAGCTTTTATCTATTTCGTTATTATTACCATTGTTTCATTTCATTAAATAACAAAAGAAAAAAATAGAGAAAAGAATTTACTAAAATTACTTTCTCATTATTAAGCTGCTGCTTGAAATACAATTTAACGTGGAATTTTGAGGGAATATTTGAATATTTTAATTACATTAATTTAAAAGAAACTTGTATCACAGAATCAGGTGTGGTTCCGTAAATTTTGATATAAGTTCGAGGCCAATACAGAGTAAATTTTTAAGTTGTTGTTCATAGCGAATAAACATTGAAACAAAAGTTCGACCATGGAGTTGAATTCAAGAGGAAATTGGTTCGTATGCGGCTAGGTGCACTGGTTGGTGTATGGTTGGTTAATAAGATCTTGAAGACTATATATTTTGTAATATTAGATTCAAATGTTGGTACAAGACCAACGAATCTGAGGGAGTGAGTAAGTCGATTATTACGATTCCCGTACGCAACTGGTACTTATTTTAACGAACCCGGAGGGAATAAAAGCAAAGTTGACCTGGACGGAATTTGAAATAAAACCACAAAGCATTTTGACCAGCGTGTTAACGATTCTGCCTGTTTACCGCCTTACAGTGTTCTAAATTATATTCACAATTAATGGTTAACGAATAACTTTTCACCTCTACTAATACTAGTAAGCTCATTGACTTGATGTGTATTTTTCATATGCATGGATGTTAGAGTTTTGTGGTGTTACGAATAAGTTGATTTGATTACTATTTTAAACAATGGCGTTCACATTTCACTTCATCATAACTCATTATCTTGATGTGTATATAGTATGTGGGGGGGGGAGAAGGAGAGAGGTATAGTAAAGAAGTCAGTAATGATAACATGTAACACAAGAAACTTGCAAAGCAACCCAGGTATTTGACAATCACCATTACACCTCTCCATGAGAGCATGTATCAATATGAGTAGCGAAATAAAAGGAGATTGCGGGCAGTAAAGCGACAGAGAAAATACTAGCGTAAGATCTTTGTGGTGTGTTGTAGTACAATAGAAGTTAAAGCAAATCAGCCGAAATCTACTGAGATAAAAATAAGAAAAAAAAAATTTTTCTTTTTTTTTTTAATGTGAAGAAGAACAGAACTTTTGCGTTGCAAAATGCTATCAAACGATTAACGATAAGAAAATATAGAGAAAAATATGTATACAATATATACTGAAAATGTATGTATAAAATATAGAGAGTTTATGTATTAAAAAAAGATAACATATGGTTAGTTTCATTTGAATTAGTGAAAGAAAATGTACTGAACATTCCTTCAGCACCAACCAAGTTGAAGATAGTGTTTGGTGACATGTATCTTTCTTTTTCACTGCCATTGTGTTTGAATAAATGTTGTCTGGTCGTAACTTCGAAAAATCTAAAGACAGTTATTATATTTCTCTTTCCCACCGCCTCAATGTCTCTCCCACTATCTTTTATGTATTTCTTCAGTACGCCGGTGTTTCGAGGTACAGTCTCTGCGAGTAGTTTTTGTGCTATTATGTTCAAGCGCAATTGCGAGTGCGTGTGTGTGCACTGCACGATATATTTTCTGGTTTGTGCGCTCATGTCACCCGTTACACGCACACCTTACATACACTAAACACATACACACACACTTACACTCATACACTCACGCACGAATACTCATGTATGCATATTTGTAAGCACATTATAAATTTTACACATACAAGTATTTTAAACTAAATTTATTTTCAAGTAAGTATATTTTATGTAGCTTGGTTAGTTCTCACGCAAATCAGTGTTTTCTTTATTGATTTCTTTATCGAAGCAAATATTTTTGGCTCAGGTCAGAACATCGGCGGTATTTGTCACTGAGGAGACCAAATCAAGGCGAAAATTTTGTCGGGTGACCTCCCAGCATTCTGAGCGAAGCTGTGAACTTAAAATACAAATCTCTTCGAGATGTTTCTTCTGAGACAAGATACTACATTTACGGCCATCCTATGTTTCTGCATACATTTCAAATATAATACACAAAAGTGTTTTAACTAAATATTCTAGTAAATGATCTTTTTAAAACATACGCATGTATACATATACACACACATTAAAGCATTGAAAATTATAATAAAATATACAAATAAACAAAATGAATGTATGAATGTATAAATGAAAATAAAGTAAATACAAATTACAAATAGAATAAAATCAGGCTACACAACTACACAAGAACGACAACTTTCTATTTTTAACACTAGGACGAAGCGAGAAATATTCCACGTCTTCAGGAGGATGCTGGATTATGGTTATAGTTTTACCTTCAGTCTTTTAAATTCCTGTCCTATTTCTTCATCCTCAGTCAACACATCGCCTACTCCTTCATCTGCCGTATCCCTCTGACTCCATGTCCGTTAGCTTTCACGGAATCATATTTCTTTTATTTTCTATTTTTTACTTGTTTCAGTCATTAGACAGCAGCCATGCTGGAAGAATTTTTAGTCGAATGAATCGATCTCAATACTGAATTTTGCTAAGCCTAGCACTTATTCTATCGGTAACTTTTGCCGAACCGCTAAGTTACGGGGGGCGTAGTCACACCAACTTCGGTTGTCAAGTTGTGGGACAGACACAAACGCAAAGACACACATGCACGCACGCACGCACACACACACACACACACATATATATATATATATATATATATATATATATATATATATATATATATATATATATATATATATATACACGACGGGCTTCTTTCAGTCTCTCTCTACCAAATCCACTCACAAGGTCTTGGTTGGCCCGAGGCTATACCAGAAGACACTTGCCCAAGGTGCACCACGCTGCAGAAATGAACTCAGAACCATGTGGTTGAGAAGCATGCTTCTTACCACATAGCCGCGCCTGCGCCTATATGTTCGCTAGCATTTATAACTAACAAACCCAGTCTTTAACTGCACATTGATTTAGATTACATTTTCAATAACGACTAAGAAATCCCTGTCCTCATGCACTACAACAACATCATCATACGCTATACCAATAAAAACCGGGTCCTGCGGGTCCTGCGGGTCCTGCGGGTCCAGTATGGTCATGTTCACTAACACGAACATAGGTTTTGGTCGCGTTTCAGGATTCTCAGTGTATACACAGGTAACTTAGCTATTTTGAGTCTCATTTGATTAATGATGCCGTCGTTAGATATAACTTTCCAATATATCAAGTCATTGCGAGCGAAAAGGGATTACATGTGCTGCCCGGAATGAACAAATACCACGTAGAGTATTTTTACTTAAAAACAATTTCCTTTCTTCTTATCATTGGTGCTCAAAACTGTTGTAGCTATAGATCGGAGTAAGATTTACACAAATATAAACGCAACGCACGCGCAAACACACACACGCACACACACACACACACATGCACACACACACATACACACACATACACACGCACACACACACACATATATATAATACAGGTGGTTTAAAATCATTTAAAACATATTTTTCCGGTCAGCGTAAATTATGACAGGAAATGCATCCATTATGAAAGACCTTTCTCAGTTACACCATTTCAAATTATTTTAGAATATTTTAACTAAGGAAGATCTTACATAAATGATACATTTACCAACATACACGCAGACCTGAAACGTATTATTAAGCGATATTAAAATATCACTATTGGTTTAACTCCATTATTGTACGACTCGATGTCATTTGAAACTAGTCGATTCAGGTTCCTCTTGCGGGGGAGTAGAAGTTTCTGGTACTATGCACCGCTTCTTAGCGCAACACGATATGTGTGTGTGTGTGCGTGTGTGTGTGACTGCGTGTGTGACTCCGAACTACAACGGGCGTGTACATTCTTGCATTTACTTATACTCGCGCGAATATTTATGTATGTGTATGTGCCTGTCTGTCTTTACATGTATTCAAGTATATATGTATAAATATGTACAGTCGTATACACACAGGCACCCCCACACACACACACAGACGCACTCGCATACACATCACGCGCACCCACGCTCGTACGTACGCTCGCGCGCACGCACATAGTCACACACACACACGCACACATACCACAAATACACGCACATAGTTGCAGCCGTAAAAATCAGCATTTGCATATACGCACACATTTCCAGTTCTAAAAAAATTGCAAGTAAATCATATATTTTTTAATCCAACCTTCGTTTGAATGGGATTGTTCAAACATTCCTCGGTTGTTGCGGAGACATCATGAACTGATACGATAACGCTACAAAATGTCTACTTTTAATTTCTTTATCAGTTAAAATGCTTAAGCTACAGTTCATTGAGTTGTGCTTGAAAAGCTTACCAACTAACAACTTTGACAGCTATCAGTTTATCGTTAAATATCAATAATCTAAATTTCCACCCTTACAAGATAGGTAATAAAAACATTATTCACATTCTTATTATTCGCCATGATCCAGAGCGATTGATTATACATGGTCGATAGATAGGACTGAAAATAGAAGCTAAATTGTCTTCAAAACACGCCTTACTATCTTATAACGAAAAGGGTACAGAGCAATATAACCCAGGTGAAACGAATCGATGGTCTGAACAAAATATCCTTAAACATCGCGCGAATCATTCAGGGCTGATCTCAGAGTGAAAAGTATCAAATGATCATCCAACTTGTAACTTAACTGTTCAGTTCTAAAACTTCCTTAACGCCACATTTTCTTTACCATTCTTATAAGTGGTTCATTTTCTAAACTCTAACGACATCTGCATATGACCAGGAGTAAAAGGTCAAAGGCATTGTTTGTGCTTATCATAGTAGTCTTCTGTTAACCTTAGCGTGGTTGTTGTTATCGGCGGGGTTAATGACGATGATTAATTTCAGTGTATATAGGCCAGAGCCCAGAGCTGTGCTAATTTCACCGGTATTTCCTTCGAGATAGGTAAATACTGATGTTTTGTTATTGCTATTATTGTTGTTATTTAGTCATTTAATTAGGATCAATGAAAGGAATCACAACTAATTAACTAAATAACATTTTTCCACATTGTGTATCTTGAACTTTCCATGCATACGGGGGGCTTGGGGTACAGAAAAGAAACCGGAATTTTGCAACGTTCTTTTACTCACTTAGTTTTACATGCTTACACTTTTATCGCCTTCAAATATTCTCCATTTGAAGCAATGCCTTGGGGCAGACACGTTTTCCATTGTTCGAAGTAGTGCTGGAACTCTCGCGAAATAATGCCTTTTAAAGCCTTCGTCTTTTCGTTTTCACCTCTTCCACATTCGCAAATTCTGTAGCACCAGATTTCATCACCAGTGATGGCCTTCGAAGAAAGGTCAGGATCAACTTCAAATTTCTTTCAGTTCACGACACGCATTCAGTCGTAACTGCTTTTGATCTTCCATGAGCAAGAAAGACACGAATTTTGCCGCAACACTTTTCATTCGCAAATCTTCGCTCAAAATTCGTTGGTAGGAGTTCCAGGACACACCAGTCATATCAACAAGTTCTATCAGTTGTTCAGTGACGGTAATCCGAGATCCGTTCATTAATTTTCATGTTTTTATTCGTCCGGGAGGTCGAGGGTCGTCCTGAACGAGGTAGGTCTTCAAGCGACAAGTGACCATTCCTAAAGCGTGAAAATCACTCGTAAACTTGTGTTTTGAACATCCTTGTACGATGTTTGAAGGATGACATCTGTTTTGGCCGCCGTTTTCCTCAGGAGAAAACAGAATTTCATGGAAGCACACAATTCCTTCGTTTCAGCCATCAAGGCTGAGGGCTACATCAAGTGACATCTAGCAGCGGAAGTCCGAACTACAACGGGCTTGTCTCACAGAGAAGGTTTCTTTTGGGTACCCCATCGTAATTTTACTTCATTTTCAAGCGTCAAAAGTGTAAGCACAGTTTCGGTACTTCCAGCATGTCTTCTGTACACAATTAGCTGTGATGAAATTAGCAGAGATAATGGTCGAGTCATTATGGGATAAACACAAAGAAAATATGTCATTTGAAAGAATAAGACATAACTTCATACAAAAAAACAAAAGCACTTCATCAGGTGCTGTAGTAATTCTACCACTTTGACACTGCCGTTTGTATGTATATAAAAAGAGGCCTGGTGTGTAAACGCCGAATTACTCCTTTCTGCCAGATGATTGGACTGGGACAACATGAAATGAGGTGTTTTACTCAAGAATACAACGCGTGACCCGGTCCAGGAATCAAACTCACAATCTTACAATCATGAGTGCAACACCCTAACCACTAAACCACGCATCTCCACATAATTCAAGGATCAAATCCTTTAAATAAAGTAAAACTGCTTCTATTGGTTATACGTATTGGAAACTTGCACTTACATAATATCTATCACGAAGTATGATATCTAATGAGTATCTCTCCATCGCTTGGCGAAAAGCTTTCTGTTGAGCGATCAACTGAATCACTTGCTTTCGAATTAACGCTGCGCTGATAATAGTCTAAATAGCATTTTTCTCCGACGCGTTTATATTACAGCAGTTCTCCTTCCCTGCGTTGAGACACGTAATGCAATCTTTGAATGTTAGTTTTGACAATATGTTTGCTGCTGATACAGTCAACATATATATAGACTGGGAAGACCATTGTTGAAATGACTACTCGATAGACGTGGGGAATAGAGAGATTACATTTAGCTGCAACTACGGATGTGCTTTTTCCATTTAAGTCCAATGGGCGGGATTTTTAACTTAAGCAACCCCGAGCTATCGCTACCTAAAAACCTCCTTTTCGTTTCTTTTCTTTTCAGTTGTTTCTCTTAACGTGTTATCACTCCCGGTGAACATAAAAATGAATTCTAATTTCACGGATCCCTCAAGCACAATGGTTTCATGGACTTCGGTTGCCAGAATACTGATATATAAATGCTTCATTCGTGCCCTGTGAAAGTGTGCGTACTTATGGTCATATGTATATGTGTGTCTGGATAGCGTTTGTACGTAAGATTGTTTGCTCATATGTATTTTTACGTGTGTGTAGGTGTCTAAATGTGTTTTCATCTTTGTATCATAATGACATGACCCATATCTTCGGTTTATCACAGGCAATTCACTTCACCGCAAAGGATTTTATTGTCCTGCAAATAATCTTACTGCTCTAAGTACTGAATGGCTTCGGTGATTGTGACTTCCCAAATTTTATAAGGAGGTTACCGTGATTTAGCATCTAATGAAGCGTGCTCACACTTAGTGAATCACGCACGCGCACTACATATACCACACACACACACACATGTACATACATAGACGCACGCACACAAACGCAGATTGTACGTGCGTGTGTGTGTGTGTATGTGTGTGCAGTGTGTATGTGAATGTGCGCGCGCAAAGTGTATGATCGTGTTAATATACATATACATATATGTATATAAGTACGTATGTATGCAAGTATGTAAATAGGTATATATATATATATATATATATAT
>NC_068995.1:19787895-19788693 GCF_001194135.2 Octopus bimaculoides
TATATATATATATATATATATATATATATATATATATATATATATATATACACACACATAGGCATACACACACATAGGCATACACACATATACATACGCTACTATATATGGATACTTTCACACATGCACACGCATACATATATATAGACATACATACATATACACATGCATACATACATATATATATAGATACGTACATACATACAAACAAGCATACATACACACACACACACTCATATAATGGGTCTGTTAACGCTAATCTTCTGCTTGTGAGGAGCATTAATTGAAGTGTAACATTTCTAGGCTACCTAACAAATAAACGTTCTCAGCAGATGTTCCTTCGCCGCAATTAAAGCGAGTTGCTAACTTATTTGATGTGAAAGTGTTTGCCTTTCATCCGAGATATGGCTGGGTGAGTTGGTTTTAGCACCTATATACACCAACATACTTTCTATCGACTTAATAACCATACAGGTATGTATACGAATAGAAACTCTTTCTAATACATTCATGCAACTTTCTCTGCTCACTTATTCTTTTCTCTTTTTTTTTATTTCCCTCTCACTCTATGTATTTTCCTGCACTTACGTGCGCTCACACACTATTGTATACCAGGGTGTAAATATACAAATATGTGTGTGCATGTGTATACATACAAGCATATATATATATATGTGTGTGTGTACAAACACATTCATACATACGTACATGCATACATGTATACATACCCTCATATATATGCGTATATATATATGTATATGTGTGGGTGTATATATATATATATATATATATATATAT
>NC_068995.1:19789235-19797829 GCF_001194135.2 Octopus bimaculoides
TATATATATATATATATATATATATACACAAACACACACATATATATGTATGTATCTATGTATGCATGCACATATGTATATATAATATGTGTGCGCGTGTGTATATGTATGTATATATATATATATATATGTATGTACGTATGTATGTTGCTATGTATGTATACATACATACATATATACACAGGGAAATGGGTGGTGAAGAGATGAACATTGATCACTTCTTATAAAGTAGCCCCACTTCACATAATAACAATCTACTTAAGAAATTTAAATCAGTATTTTGATCTGCTAGAAACAGAAACCACATTTCCCTCAAATCCCGCCCAACCGTAAGAGGCATTACATAATGTATTTCTCGATAACCGTAAAACATCACAATGGTAGCCGTTGGAATGATACGCCAATTAAATCTACGCTATTAGATTGAGAGTAAGGTTAAACAAAAAGAAAAGCTAATTGAAGATTTGAGAATGAAGCTTAAATTATTTAAATTGTTATAAACTTGAAGTTCCTCCATTTTAGCACTAGCCATCAGCCTGGTGTATTGATGTTAATAAAGTCTGACAAATTCTTAGTAATGATATAGGTCAATGAAAATGTAATAAAATGTAAGCGATCCTGAAAGGAAGCTTTATATATTTTGCTATTCAAGTTTACTGTATCACCACCCTTCATGAAAAAGTAGTTTAAATATACAGAAAACTAAAGACAGAGACAGGTGAAAAAGCAACAAGCAGATGTATTTGTTTGACGCTCGGGGAAAATGAAAAAGTTTTTGACGTTTCGAGCCTACGCTCTTCGATAGAAAAGGATGAGAGGAAAAAATGTAGAAGCAGAAAAAATGAGGAGACTAAAAAAGACAGGTCGTGAATAATGGTTCCGGCATTATGTTGTATATTCGAGGATCCTAGATTTTAGCACTAGCCATCAACCTGGTCTATTCATGCGATAGAGGCTGGGAAATTCTTAGTAATGATATGTCTATCAAAATATAATTAAAAAATTATTCAATTTTGAAAGGTAGCTTTATATATTTTGTTAGTTTAAGTTTACGTGATAAGTGATTCGATTTCACTGAATGAGATCTTGATTACATGTCTTCTCTCATAGCTTCCTATGCATTGAAGACTTGTAACATAAAAATGGACGTGCCGTAAAGATCCTTTCTACTATATGTAGAAGGCCCCAAATTTTGTGCTGGGGGTAGTCGATTCCATTGATCCCAGTGCCCAGCTGGTACATTTTTTATCGACGCCAAAATGGTGAACCGCAAAGACGACCTCGCCCGGTTTTGAACTAACAACGTAACACCAGCAGAAATGCCGCTACACATTTTGTCCATTTCTTCCGGCATTACGCTGAGTTCAAATGTCACCGAAGTTGACTTTGCATTTCACTTTTTAGAGTGGAGAAAATAAGTATCAGTCGAGTACAGATATTGATGTAATCAACTAGCGCTACCCCAAACCTCAGGCCTTGCGCTGAAACAATGAATCTCTGTTAGACAGGCTGTACAAATAATTTATAGTGCTACCCTTCTAGCATATTCTGTGCCTCTGATTCCGCTTGAGTGTTACACTTAGTGTACAAAGCCACTTACGTTATGATTTAAATAATTTAACGAGTATATAGTTGAGTCGATGGAACAACTGAAATATTCTTCAACAAAAATGACTTCGGATTTGTATACTTTTATTTTGTGTGCGTGTGTGTGTATGCTTACGTTGTATCTGTATATGTGTGCCGGCATATATAAGCCCGCGTTTCTGTATACGTGCGTATCTATTTGAAAATGCTTCATAACATCTATTCATTAGACCGTTATAAAGAATTCCTCAATATTTTTTCTTCTTTTATCTGGTGCGTCCAATATTATTGAAACCCCGATGAAAACCAATGCGATATTTTCAAAGTACTCGCATACCCGAGTATTACTTCTACATCCTGTCCAACAAGGAGTTGCATATTATACTGTAATTACATATCATCTGTAAGTATTAGTAATACTAGTCAGAAGAGGAAGAAATAGTGTTTAAAAATATTGAGGTCCAGTATAGACATTCATGAAATATACTACGAAATAGCATATACTGAAGCTGTCGTACATCAAAGGCTGGTCATCCTGTTTCAGCTTTCCAAGAAAATGTTCTGTGATCTTAATAAGAGCTTCTACCTCTCTTACAAATTGATTGCACGAATATATGTTAGAATTTTAGCACAAAGAAAGCTTTCCGGATAACAAATAACATGTCTGATATCATATGTTTTTTGACAAAAATGGTAACAACAAATTAATAATTGACCTGATAACATCTTTCATCCTGCACAAACAGGATGAAACGGCAATGAATCATACTGACTTCGCTGTTGAATTAAAAAGAATATGGCAAACATATGACAATTTGTTTCTTCTTCTTCTCCCTCTCTCTTTCTCTCTCTCCTTCTCACCCTCTCTCCTTCTCTCTCTCCCTCTATGTCTCTCCCTCTCTCCTCTCTCTCCCCCTCTCTCTTTTCCCTCTTTCTCTCATCGTCTGTGTCTTGCTCACTTCTGCTGGTCTCGTTTCCTTTCTTTTTCCTCAAATAAAACTGTTCCACTCAGTACAGGTAGTTCAAAATCATCAATGTTTACAGCAACACATTTTTAGCCCGTTTTTATCACTACTGACAACAAAGAATCACTCTTTGGTATGTTAGAGATTCTATCGTAATCGACTTAATTATTACCAAGATCCAAACGCTTATATCTCAGGCCAGGAAGTTAAAACAGTTGAGCTCAATACGAACGGCGAATAACGTGTTAAGAACTTTAAAATTCTTAACGATTAATTCGTGGGAAAATTTTGTACCCTTAAGTAATTTTAGTTTCCCATTGAAAATGCGTTACATCAAATATACTTTCTAACGGTCTTGAAGCACAATAAAAACATTCTCTATTCCAAGATAACTTTTCCAACCCGCGTAATTCTACGAGTACCCATACATATTTAGATTTATTATACGTTATGAGAGTTGCTCCTTTACTAAGCATAAAGCCTTATAAAATTAATGAAAATTAATAAAAACGTGTCATATTGATATAGATTAAGAGGTGCTTAGGCGGTGAACTGGCTGAATCGTTAGCACGCCGAACAAAATGCTTAGCGGCATTTCTTTATGTTCTGAGTTCAAATTTTGCAGAGATCGACTTTTCCTCCTTTCGGGGTCGATAAAATAAGTACCAGTTGAGCACTGGGGCCGAGGTACTTGACTTATCCTCTCCCCTAATATTGCTGGTCTTGTGCCAAAACTCGAAACCAATAAAGATTAACAGGTACATGTGAAAAACACAAATATATTCTTTGAAAAACCTAGCTTATAATTGAATGAATGAGGTTTAGATACAGTAGATAAATATACATGACCACAAATTTACAGGTAAAGATATTATTGCATTAAACCGGTTCCTGTAAATGTTAAGTATTTATTATGTCGTCTCTAGAGAGATTCAAGTTTGCCTGCACACTTTATCATTCGTCCGGTGTAACATCACCATCTGTCCCTTGTGTGCTTTCAGCTGAGTACACTGACTCTGTTGCAAGCATTCTAATCACGTGCCCAGTCTGAGGATGATTTCCTCCCTTCCTCACACCACGTTTGAGGGCCCTGAGAAGCATCATAATCGCTGCCCTTCCTCCTCAATCTAAGCCATTAAAGCAAGTAAAGATAAACAATCTCATAAACAGAAAGAATGAAAATGTAACCCGTTTAGATTTGTACTCAGAACGTAAAGACCCACAACTAAATGCTACGAAGTATTTCTCCATTGAGCTCTAGGGTTTCTACCACTCAACCGTCTTTTGTAAATTAATTATAAAATAATATCGCCAGAGAAAGATAACCCATCAAGTGTTAGTTGATTAGTAAGTAGTAAAAATGAAATAAAAATGAATATATAATAATGCAGTAAATAGAGAGAAAACGGAATTAAGTAGAAAAGAAAAATACAAGAAAAATAACAGATAAAGAAAATATCAAGGAAGAAAAACAAAAGCATTAGCTGGAGTATTTGGGGATTGTGTTGTCTTTCTTTTGCTTTCTGTGAGGATTTATGATTGATGGCGGTTGTATCTTCCCGCCCCATTTCCGTTATTTCCCGCCATAACGTCATGCTTTGAATACGACTAGACTATTAATTAGTCTATCGCTTTAGCAGGATCGTCAACAGGATGTCATTAAAGACACTTGCCTTTATACTTTGGATTAAATCGATATGAAAATGTTAGGAAATCGGATTAAGAATACAAAATAATATAACAAAAATTTAAGCATATATATATATATATATATATATATATATACATACACACAACACACACATATATATATATATGTATACAGACATATACATATATATGCATATACACACGCGCACGCACGTACACTAATATCAGCTCGCACACTCGTATACACAAAACAGACACGCAGCATCGACATACTCAATGCAAAGACATTCTCGCGTGCGGGTGTGTGAGAAAGTCGGTGAGTGTATGTATAAATGTTTCTCTCTGTAGTGTATATGCTAGTATGCGTGAATGCATGTTCATGTATGTGCAGGTTTAATGCAATTCGTCTTTAAGTAAAGAAAAAGTAACGGAAGAAAGAAAAAGAGAAAGGGTTGGAAAGAGAGAGAGAGGGAGAGAAGGGAAGAGAAGGGGAGAGACACTTGTACTGCAATCAACGTTGATATTGTGTTGATAAAAAAAGGAAGCTGCGGTGTGTGGGGTGTGTAAGAGGGACAGGCGTAGGTTAAACAGAAGGCAAGACTGCCAGAGATCGGTGGAAGCAGGATGAGGAAGCAAGGCTTGAAGAAGCAGGAAATGGATGAAGAAAAAACAAAAAAAATTATGATGATGATGATGATGATGATGATGATGATGATGGTTGTGGTGGTGGTGGTGGTGGTGGTGGTCTTTTACTGGACACAAAGGACCAACACAGTGCGGACAAAACAGGGGTGAAATTAATCGAAATACACAATGGTATTCACATCTAGTAAGAAAAGTCAAGAAAAATAAAATAAATGGCAATAAAAAAAGAAAGAAAAACAAAAACTAATTTCAAGAACAAAAATTCCTGATTAGGCGTGGAAGACCACCGTGGGTAATTCGAAGGAAACCCGACACAATGCAAGCTTTACACTGCCGTATCCTAAACGTCAAACGTTTCTCTGCCAATTTGAAAAGCATACTCCGGGTAAACTCGTTCAACCACGCCATTTTTTTCATTTTTTCCGCTTTTCATTACCTCCCTCTCTATTTACACCTACCCTCCTCTCCATGTGGTAATCGAAGTAGTCGATAAGAGCATGATGAAAATAGGAAAATGCTGGTCTTCAGAACTTTCAGCCCTGTACATTATACTTGTTTGGTGAATGCCACCAGGCAAAGAAAATCCAGACACCCTTCCTTGCTGATTTTCACTGTAATTTCGCTGAAAGCCTACACAGAATAGAAGCTACTCGACAAAATCCCACAAGCTGTGTACACGGAGATTAGACGAAGATGTGCTGGACTTTTTCGTCTCCCTGTAGGCATCTTGGACAAGTTTGGCTATTGGTACATCTGTGCCCGTCCAGTTCATCTCGAACAAGAATGTTTGTACTTTGTTGCAATGCCCGTCGGTGACTTTTGAAAGTTGCTCATTATCCTTAGTTTGAAAATATGTGTTGTGTCGACGCCCCCAGGCGAAGAAGTGGGATCTCCCAAGATATATAAATAGAGGTAGTCTAGCCGTGTTGAGTAGCACTTGAGTAGCAGTCGAGTAGCAGTTGTGTAGCGGTTGAGTAGAGATCATCCGAAGGTGCTAGATAGCAGTAGCTTCAGACATAACAATATGACAGTTCAAACTCCTCTCAGCGACGATCATATTCGTTCTGATGTTATCATTGCAAATACCCATCACTAACTCCCATAAAGAATGTTATTTGTTTGTTTTCTTCCGCGGTGTTATGAAGCTACTGGGACGCTCTTAGAGTCTGAACACATTATAGATACCAAATGTCCTACCTCGGTGTACTCTTGAATCATGATTGGATCTTGATCCAAGAAGGATCTGCAGTAAGAGATGCTGAGTAAAAGATTTTCACACCAGTTACCATTCGGTTTCATCGTAATACCGTCACATTGGTTAAGAATATCTTTCGTGTGGATTAACCTCAATGTTCATTTGTACATCATGAACAATGGTATTTCGAGATCACTGCAGAAAGGACGTTAACAGCAGATAGATATTCTAGCCGGGGAGATTTGTGCCTTCCATAAGAGCATGTCTTCTATAAGAAGCGAATATGCACTCCAATCTTATCAAAATTGCCTTGGAACACTTAGTACATCATTGAAGGGGAGTAAATATTAAATACCTCTACCAGGGATAACTCTCACAGCACTCTGCATCCCTGCCCAAAATCCACGACAAGTTTTCACTGTATGTATCACAGCACACCATTGCCAGTCTGCTACTCACGAAGAACTGTTTGAGAAAGGGCACACATTTGTTTGGCATCAGAGAACGTGGGAAGACTGTGGCTCTTCATAGACTAAATTATGATTCTCTTGTCTAGCTACACCTTCTCACACCAGACCCATTCAACTGTTTTCGTTTCTTCGTGTGCCAACATACACATCCAACTAACGTTGCAAATGTAGTAATGTAGTAATGACCAATATTCAAAAGATTTTCTGTGATCAATTTACTCCAAGTACGAATATGATGTTTTCGAAGAAATATCAGTTCTGTAGATAATTATTTTTCAGAGTGAATAAAATAAATTGTTTATTCCAAATTTGCATCGAACAAATTTCATGGCTTATTTTTATTATATCTGAAAAGTGCTTCGATGCAATTCGCCAAAACTTCCAACATAGGTGCAGACGTTGCTGTGTGTAAAGAAGCTTGCTTCCCAGCCATATACTACAATAGCCTCGGGCTCATCAAAACCTGGTAGACGGAAACTGAAAGAAGCCCACCGTATATATCCAGTTGTGTGCGTGAGTATGTGTGTCTGTATGTGTGTGTGCGTGCATGTGTGTATCTATGCTTGTTCCCTCACCACTGCTTGACAACTGGTGTTGGTGTGTTTACGTCCTCGTAACTTAGCGGTTCGATAAAAGTTACTGATAGAATAAATACTAGGCTTGAAAAAAATAAGTCCTGGAACGGATATGTTTCACTAAAAGCCCCCTTCAAGACAGTGTCACAGCATGACCGCACTCAAATGACCGAAACAAGTAAAAGATAAATTAATTGAATTTTGTAGTCGAAACAATATTTTATATGTGTACACTCTGCCTGCCAAACCTTCATCATGTATCTACGTTATCGATATTTCCATAGAGAAGACAGCAGTGAATTTGCCAAAATATTATTAACCCATTAGAGATTTCTTTCTAACTAGCTCATTAGTACGTTGTTCTGTGTTCGAATTTAAATGTACAAATCATTGTGTATTTTTTTAAATCTTGTTTAGAATAAACAAAAAATTACCCTGTAATAAAATGGTGTCGATTAAATTGGCAATACTCCCCAAACACGACAATTTGTCTTGAGTTTAGTCACAAGTACTCAATATGTTTCAGTAAAACTGATGAAGCTGGTACAAATTGAATGAAGCTTCACTGGATATTTTAAAGTATCTAATTTGCCGAGTTCAATTCTTATGAGGGAGGAGATCTTACGATTCAGTTTTGACGCTGAATGTACCTCATAAAATAATCACCAACAATTACACCGGCTTCCGTTCAATCACGGGTGAAGTCGCAAACATAATCACTACTTGTAGTTTAACAGAACTCAATTCATTTAATCGACCATATACATTTTTACTTTGTGAAAAAATAATGGCTTATACATGTGTGTGCGTGTGTGTGTGTGTGTGTGTGTGTGTGTGTGTACCTGTACGTGCGTGTAATTAAAACATTACCTGATATTACACTCAAAGCACTCCTCCATATCTTTTGTGATGTTAATATTTCTACCGAAAAAGTGGCTTTTGAATAGATTATAATTTCAAAGTCTACTATTTCACAAGCGTAAATGCAAGAGAGAAGAATGAGAGCAAAACACATACAAAAAAAAGGGAAAATGAAAGAGAACTGCGCAATGTAAGAGGGAGAAAAAAGAGGGAATCATTTCTTATGAAATATAAAGAGGGTTAAAAACAATACGCCTCTTTCATGTTGGATCATTTAATAACATTTTTAGGGGGGAAAAGAACGCAGATCGTGTACGACACTATAATGGAATAGGAAACGTGTTGCATATTTTTGTTTGTTTCCATTACCAATTATGTTAATGTTTAATAGAAAAGTAGACATGATCAAATATTCAGAAAAATAAGGTCAAGTTAGTCATAAAACAGTCGTAATTGAAGGAGCAGATACATAGATTAGTTTCACAGTGTTTCGTTCGTATCTCAAATGTGCTGTATCGAGATCCACAGATGGTCGTCTTGCTGCATTATAGCCCATATTCAAGGTTATCGAAACTTAGACAAATTTGCCTTGTGCTGAGGAAATCTCTAGTCAGTTATGGAGGAGGTACAATAAGGAATATTTTAG
>NC_068995.1:19797839-19802914 GCF_001194135.2 Octopus bimaculoides
TTGTGCTGAGGAAATCTCTAGTCAGTTATGGAGGAGGTACAATAAGGAATATTTTAGAATTAAAACCAAATTACAGTAAAAGGAAGGGAAATAAAAATAAAACCTAATAAAATAGATGTTTAAATATTTATAAAATGAATTCCGATTAAAATAAAATAAAAAGGACAAAGAAAACAGTTTAAAAGTAAGCACGGAACACAGCATGACAAACGAAATACAGCACTGAAGTGAATGAGTGTATGCCTGTGTGTATATATTATTTAAACGCACATAAAACAGCAATGATTAGGACAAGCCTGCGTGCTTTTATACTTAACATGTCTATATACCTTCGAACGTAGAAAAACCTTTTCTGTTCTGACTGAGAAGGGAATTCACTCTACAGAGTTTGAATAAAGACATTGAGTTGGGATATGAACGTCATCATCATACTGTAAGATACGTCTTTTGGTGCTGTTACGCTTCATCAACTACAGATATAGAGATCATCGTGCATCGCCTAGTAAGAATAGGCATTATTAGATATAAACAGCAAACAGTATACTTCCTGATATGAATAAAACTAGTTGAGGCTGGTATTATTTAAACTAAGGCGTAATTGTCGACGGCAGAATTTGAAGTCAGAAATTGAGGCCTGGAGAAATTGTCCAGTGTGCTAACGATTCTGCTTATTTGCTAGTTAATAATAACTTCAAATTCTGTCACAAGACCAGCAATTTCGGGGGAGTAGGTGAGTCAATTACATCAACGCCATTGCTCAACTGGTACTTATTTTATCGAGCCCGAAAGAATGAAAGTCAAAGTCGGCATCGGTGGAGTTTGAACTCAGAACGTAAAAAGGGACGAAATACCGCTAAGCATTTTGCCCAGCGTGTCAACTATTCTGAAAGCTCGCCGCCTTCTGTCTGCTAATTAATGATACGACTATTGATTGCTACAACAGAATATCAGATATCAAATTAACGAGATGGTTGCAATCGATTAAGTCAACTCATCATTGATACAGTCGAGGTATAGTCAAATACATTCCAACCGCAACAAAACTGGTTCTTTTTATTTATTTATTTTTTTCTGTATTACATTGATTCTGACTACATTATGTTATGTGTCTATCATTTTCTAAAACGGTACGGTGTGATTTGTGAAAGAAATGGTTGCTGTTTCTAAGATGTCAAGCAAAAGACTTTCACAATCTCTTGCTATCTCGTGGTATAAGAAGCAGAAAGATATTGTGGAGGTGTGGAAGCAGAGAAAGCGGATAGCAGTGAATATGTTTCTAGATAAATTAACAGATATTAATCGATAGTGCAGCTACCACCAATAATTGACCGACACAAAACCAACTTATCTTCTGCTGATTTTATAGTTAATATTTTTGTAATTCATTTTGTTATTTATAACTTCCAAAAATCTGCTATTTCGCATTGAAAGATACGAAAGAAAATAGGAACGAAAAAATTCAAGATGGAAGAATGCCTTTCTAACTAACAGTCAACGCCAGGTTTTTCTTTGCTTCATTCTAATAGCATTCGATATGGTTGGTTTTGTACTTAATTAAAATGTCAACATCAACATGGATTTTGGCAGTGTCGTTTTGCTTTTTCTTTCCTTTTTTTTTTCTTCGTTCTGAAATGTGATGGAAAAATTGTCTCCATTAATTAATTAGCTGAGTAAAGATATGGCGAGAGGTAAAAAAAAAAAGAAGAGCAATAAAAGCAAAAGCATAAAATAAGCAAACTAATAGGAACAATAAAAGTAAAAAGAAGAAAGTAAAAGATTTTCCTCCTGGTCGAACGATGAGCTTGTAACGTGGCAAATGCGTATACATATTTGGATATAGAAACATACTGAGATTGCATAAAATATATATTTATAGTAACCAGACAGACTACGAGAAAAAAAAACGAGCAACAACGATATCGATCTGTATATGGTTCACAATCACCCCAAACACATACACATAAAAGAATGACTGATTATATATATAATATATATATATATATATATATATATATATATATATAATTTCATTGTGCGCATAAAGTAGAAGAATGCTGAGAATAAATGAATTTAGGAATGCGAGACAGTAGTGGGACTAGAAAATATTGGTGAGTTTGTATTTCTTGTATGTTAACATTTTGTGATTTATTTTTTGAGTGTTTTCTCGTTATTTCTAACTGCTGATGTCTGTTATTTAGCTTTAATAAATTAATATGAAGAGAAGAACTGAAGAAAGATATCCAAATTATCTCGGTTTTGGTGCCAACGAAACGACTACTTCCTGAAGATTAGAAAATATTTGCTTAAGTGGTGATTCGAATTGCTAGAAATAACAGCAAAATCTCCCTAGAAAAAGTAGACTGTGACCTATGACACTCATCACTGAGACACTAAGAAATAATAAATTGTTAGATATCGCTAGAGAGATGTTTCCACAAAAGACCTGGTATTTTACAATGAACTGTGTTAACCTCACATCACACCAGACATTTTAACTAATAAAGCTGCACTCTGCAGCAAACGTACGATTGTTTTTAACACCTATGATATTTATCTGTTTCGTCACCTCACAAGGAAAATTTTACGCTTAGTACCTGATCGAGACATACGTATAGACTATTACATTCACAAAACAACATGCTCACCTGTATACACTGACACTTTACACACATATGTATTGATAGCCACTTTACACATTTTCTTTACTGTTATTCCATTATCCTATTCGTCTATCCAGCGATGTCAAACACCTCTATACTCTCGTGTTAACTCTAATTCATCCGTACTATCAATATATTTCTTCCGTTTTATTTGCCTCCTCTTTATTTATAAAAAAAAAAATTATGAAACTTTCATAGGACAAAATAAATGCAAAAATAGTTAAATGTAGGACACGTAGTATAAATATTAGCACCAGTCCCCAAGATGAGATTGTAACAGAATTTAAAACCCGGTAAATGTTGTCTTAGCGTACTTATAGTGGGGGAATCCAGCAAGTTTCATTTTGTTATTTTACCAGTCAAGACATGAACCAACCAGGAAGTCTGGGCTGACAAGAAAGCGAATCAGAGAAGACATCAAGAGTTAGCAAAATAGGTTGAGATAACAACAGATCCTCCAAGAATTTGGGTGATTTCTCAGAAATTGGGGCCAGATTTCCTCGAAATGAATCCCTTTGTAAAATGGAACGACGCAATTTACAATAGTCTTGAGGATGATGATGGTGATGATGATGCTAATTACTCAATGTTTTTATGCTTTATGATTTACGTTGGAAACAAATATTTGCAACTGATCTGTTTTTCATTGATTTTTCTTTGATATTTCCTGTTTTAGTTGGTTCATACTTTTATGTTTGATCTGTATTTGACGTTGTCATTTAACTGGATTACATTATCCTTTCCATATTGCTTTCTGTAATATTTATGTTTATTCACATATATTCATAAATGGTATAACATTATAATATTCGACATATACTCCACCGAGGTCAACTACGCGTTTCACTTTTTCCAGGTCCATAAAATAGATACTAATTGAGCAGTGGGGTCGATGTAATCAACTAGCCTCCTTCCTCAAAATTATTGACCTTGTTCCAAAATTTGAAACCATAGTTATACATAGGCGCAGGCGTGGCTGTGTGGTAAGAAGCTTACTACCTAACCACGTGGTTCTGGGTTCAGTCTCAGGCACACTAGGCAAGTGTCTTCTATTATAGCCTCGGGCCGACCAAAGCCTTGTAAGTGGATTTGGTAGATGGAAACTGAAAAGAAGATCGTCGTATATAAATATGTATGTGCATATGTGTCTTTTGTCTGTTTTGTCCCCACCACCATCGCTTGACAACCGATGTTGGTGTGTTTACGTCCTGTAACTTAGCAGTTCTGCAAAAAAGTCCGATACAATAAGTACCAGGCTTACAAAGAATGAGTCTTGTGGTCGATTTCTTCGACTAAAAGGCAGTGCTGTAGCGTGGCCGCATTCAAACAAAATGTAAGAATATACACAAAGTGGCGAAAAGCATAAAGGCATTTCGTTCATCTTCACGTCCCGGGTTCAAATTCCGCCGTGATCGTTTTTGCCTGTCTTCCTTTCGGCGTCGACAAAATAAGTACCAGTTGAATACTGAGGTCGATGTAATGGACATACCCCTTCCCTAAAAAAACTGCTGGTCTTCTGCCAAAATTTGAAGCAATCATTATACGTATATTTCTATGCATACTACAAGTAGGGAAAAGACGAGTAAACAAATATGATGCTTATAACTGGAATATTTTTAATCATAAACCTACTCGACCACACCAAGCCTCAGACAATACTAAAACAATTCCACACGCAAAATAAAATTCATTTCTAATTTATCGACACAAACAAAAAGAATAAAATGACTAATATTCCTGTTAATTTGTAAGCAATTATAAGCTTCCAACCAACAGCTATCGAATCTTGTCGATGAATGATCAATCGCTCCCAACAACTGATATTCAATTCGTCGTTAAATCTTTCTCAACTTTTTCACACCGTTTCGATTTTAACAATGAGTTGACATCGTCACCTGCCAGATTATTTAGTGTTTGATAGTGATAACCGAGAAACGAAACTCCTCTATTTTACTTCATATCATGCTAATCTCCTCGCCTTCTTTTCTCCTCGCTCTATCTTTCTTTCTCACTGTCAGAATTTCATTGCAGTCTTCTCAATGTTTTAACTTATCCACAGTTGCTATTTGCTTTCTATGTATATGTTTTATTTGTCTACAATGTTAACACAGCTGCAAACTAAGCTGAAAGCTGCGATTTTCAATTTTTATGCACCATAACACTTTCTAAAGTGTTCTTTTCATTTCAGGTGGTATTACGTCTTCAGAACTGTCACGCGTAACAAAAGTTTACACAGTTTATCTATCTATCTATCTATCTATCTATCTATCTATCTATCTATCTATCTATCTATCTATCTATCTATCTATCTATCTATCCAACCATCCATACATCCATATATCTACCTATATATCTATCTATCTATCTATCTATCTATCTATCTATCTATCTATCTATCTATCTATCTATCTATCT
>NC_068995.1:19803767-19808962 GCF_001194135.2 Octopus bimaculoides
ATTATTATTATTATTATTATTATTATTATTATTATTATTATTATTATTATTGCTTCGTAACAAAGTGTAGGTAAAAATGCACCGGAGTCATTAATCATCTCTCAAGTCACAACATCTCTTAGACAGACAATAAGTTCCTTAAAAAGGCTGCTTTGTGCAAGGCACCAATCTTGCATGGGATTTCCAGCTGCCTTAAGAAGTCTTGAAGTTTCAATGAGATTGAGCCCAACATTCCGATCACAAGCGGTATCAGTTTTACATTACCCTCTTGCAATCCATACAGTCTAGCCATTTCCACTTTCAATTCGGAGTACTTGGTGATATTTTCAACCTCTTTACTCAACATTCATGTCATTTGGTATGGCTACATCCAGTCATCTGACAGTATTTGTCTCTCTTATACAATATGACAATATCCGTCCGACGGTGTTCGATTATACGATCCGTCTGAAAATCGTAGTCCCAGAGTATCGTAACTTCTTCATCCTCCTGCATAACTTAACTTCATACATGCTCATACCAGTTCTCTGTTACTTCATATTGGTATTTACGGCATAAGAGCCAATGAGGCTTCACACACACTTTATCAGGGCGGCAGTTGTATTCTTTTTGTGCAAGGCTCTCGCATCCACTTTTCCACACTCTTTCCACAGAGTCTGCATTTCTGGGTGTGAGAAGTTTTATAGATATTATGCTTCACTGATTTGGTAGTGAGAGCCTGGTGTTGTGCAGCAATGATCAGGCTTTCGGTGGTACGCTTCAAATCACATCGCTGAAGTTATGCCCACGATGTTGTATTATCCATAACGTCCTATATATACCTTTCAAACTGTCCATGCATTCTCATTTCAAGACGGTCTTATTTTATTTTCTCCTCAGCTCTTTAGTTAAATGTTTCCTTGTCCATCATTTCATCTGCATTTACATCCATATCTTTCGCGGTGTATTGCAGCATGTCTTCATCACTATTTATCAAATACTCGGCAACCGTTCCCCTTTCGTTCTTTATACAATTTTCTATACTAATTAGTCCTCTACCACCATTCTTTCTTTTCATATACAGTCTGTTTACATTTGCTTTAGGGTCTAGCGCCCCATGCAGCAGCATCAACTTTCTCGTCTTTGTATCTAGTGTTGATATTTCCTCCTTGATCCAGTTGAGGATGGACGCTCTATATCTGGCCACCGCAGCTGCCCGATATTCATTGCGGTAATAAACCTTTTGGCATTCAGGTTAGATTTCAACACCATCTTCACCCTTTTTTGATACGCCTCGCTCAACTTAACTTATATTTCTCTGCGTAGAATGTCATCCAGCTCTAGAATCCCTAAATATCTATACCCACTACCGTCGGGTTCGCCTATGGTCTTTCCTGATGGTAACCGCAAACCTCTGCAGGCTGCTTCCTTCTCCCTTTTCATATTAATACTGAGCATTTGGTAATCCCAAATTCCCTACCGATGTCTCAACCACACTGTTTTGGTTAAGGAATCTATCTGTTTTTCAGATTTCTCAAACAATTTCAGCTCAACCATAAACAGAAGATGGTTCAATGATGGGCCTTCCTTCACACATCGTTAATTCATCTTAAGTTTCCAAAGTGTCATTGTTATGGGAATTAATACAATTACAAAAAATAACAAGTCACCTGGGAAGCTTCCCCTTTTAATAGTAACTTTTCAAAGGAATACGTTACTTGAGTACAACTTGGTTTTCCACACTTTCATGCTATGCATCAGAAAACTTGTGATATTGTGAGCAACGCTAAACCTCTGTACGCATTCAACGAACCAAAGAATAAGGCATCATATCATATGCCTCCTTAAAGTCAATCCAAGCCATAGAAATGTTTGTATGATGTTTTTTACAATGCCTCAAAAACTGTTTTATCGTTGACCAGGTGATTCTTGGTACCCTGAGAACTCTTCCTACATCCTTTTTGTTCTCTTGGTAGTATTCCTGTGCCAGGAATGTATATGTATTTCCCGCACATATTCCAGTGAGTATCTTCCAGATTATGTTTAGGTATGCTATGGGACAGTAGTTTCCCACAATATTCCCCTTTCTTCTATCTTTCATTATTAGTGCTGTGCTTCCAGTCACCATCCACGTGAGGACTTACCTTTCTGAACACTCTCATTCGATTGGACAGCTAGTCTTTCATACACCGCGTGGCATTTCTTCAGGCAAAAGCCATGAATCCCATCTGGTCCGAGGGCTTTCCAGTTAGGCACTTTACCCAATTGTTCTTTCACATCCCCCGTGCTTATGACAGTATTCTTTTGTTTCTTTCCTCCGTGTAATTCTGTCTTGATACTTCCTGTCCACATTGCATCCCTTTTATGCCCCACATTGTTCCCCCATAATCCGCTCCAGAACTCCATGGCTTGATTTGCATCAGGAGCAACATTTTCCCCATTGTCTCCTTCTAACGTTCGGAAGAATTGCTTAGGATTATTTTTGAACAATCTTTTCTCCTCGAACTGTTTATTTCTGTTCACAAATCTTCTGATCCTCTGGCTTTTTCCCATGATCCTCTGCTCTATCACTGCATCAAACCCGTTCTTCCGTATTTTATATTTCTTCACTAATTTTTCTCGGTCAGTCTTTTTCCCATTTTTCCAGTTTCCTCTGAACCATTGCTCAATTTTGCCTAGATCTTACCTTTCCTGCATTATGTCCCTTTCAATGCGTCGTATCCACCATGGTTCTTTGCTCTACTATGTTTTGTTCTCTTAAGTTGTAATTTCTTCTCAACAAGTAGTGCAATAGCTCGGGGAAGATTCCTTATTTGTGTTATGTCCTCCGTCTGGAGGTATGATATTATAGTATTTATCTTTTGTGGTACTTTATTTATCATACTCCTTTCTACCCTTCTCATATTCATGGGGATGTTTTCTTCGGAGCATTCATCAAGTCGGTGAGTCATCTTTGAATTTCAAGCAATTCATTAACTAGTTGGTTCATTTCTACTGCATGTCCACCCACCACAGTATAACGTTTCTGTTCCTCATCCTTAACAGCCCCATCAACATTTCCCTGTTCCTCCTGACTACTCTTCTCTCTGTGTTCAACTCCGACCAACCTTTGTAACCCATCCGCAGGGTCTCTCAGACTCTCACTAATCCGAAATTGTTGTAAAACGAGAATGTACTTGTAATATTGTAATATGTAATACGTAAAATTGTAAAGAGCAGAAATAAAATTTGAAAATCGGAATTTGATTGACTAATATATTTATCCATAAATAATTTTACAGTAATTCTCCTGGCTAACCGGAATATCGAGAGTGTAGCATTTGAAAGAAAAGGTGTTCCACCGTATTTCATAGGTATTCACTTTCAACTGAGTTGATGCAAGAAACATGAAATGAAGTACCTTGCTCAAAGAAGACATGCACCACCAGCTCTGCGAATTGAGTTCACGACGTTGTGATACACCCAAATGATATATCTATATGCCTTTGTGTGTACTTGTATGTGCTTGTGTGTGTGAGTGTGTGTGTGTGTTTGAGAGAGAGAGAGAGAGAGAGAGAGAGAGTGTGTGTGTGTGTGTGTGTGTGTGTGTATGTGTGTGTGTCTGTGTGTGTGTGCGTGTGTGTGTGTGTGCGTGTGTTAGTAATTAAACTTAAAATTTCACCGAATGGTTAAGAAATTTGTTTTGCCATCATAAGATATCGAGTTTGAACCCATATCATGGCTGTTTGAGTAGTTATCACTTGCCAAAGACCCAGTTGAACCCAAACTCCTGTCACAGGAATTGGGTGGATGGAGATATGGGAAAATTTAGAGGATGGATTGTACATAAAAAGTAAACGTCCAGCATTTGTATACACTGGGTGTCATCTCACATTTACTGCAGCAGTACACTTCTCCGTGAAATACTCAACCAATTGAACTTTCAATCAAAGAACGACTAGTTTATTTAAACAAACAAAAAAGTTCGCCGATAGAGGGAGATCTATTTACTTTCATTCATACATCAGTAACTATTTTCCTGGTATCGGTCATAGGATTACTACAATACTAGGTGAGTGCTTACAAAAGTCTTACTTTTGTGTAATACTGGATTAATAAAATCAAGTAGTGAAGTTCAACTACGTCATATGTTCTTGCCGTTTAGAGCATTTCTTTGTATTTGAAGAGGTAAGTAAAACAAGGTATTACCATATATTCATAATGGAATACACAAAGTCCGGCGTATGTATACATAGTAAGATCTTTCATTTGTTGTCCGTCTATCATATTTCATTCATAAGACATTGGTCCCGAGATGACATCCTGACAAGCACGATAGTGCGTTTGGATCAAACATCCTTTTTAAGCGAATAACTTAACCTAAGAGTCATACTTATATATGTATGTATGTATTATGTATATTGTATGTATGTATGTATGTATATGCACGCATGCATGTATGCTTATATATTTATGTATGCATATCTATCTATCTATCTATCTATCTATCTATCTATCTATCTATCTATCTATCTATCTATCTAGCTATGTATATATATATATATATATATATATATATATATATATATATATATATATATATATATATATATATATATATATATATATACATACATTTACATGCATATAGGTATATGCATTATACATACATTTTTATTCATATAGTCATATATATGCTCGTTTGTTTGTGTGAGTTATTTGTATGTGTATATAGACACAAAAAGATGACTGATAGATAGTTCTGTATGAATGCATATTTATTAATGTTTATGAATTATGTATATACGTATGCATGTATTTATCTACGTATACATGTGCGTTTATAATAATGTCTGTATGGATACATGCAAGTACGTAAATATGTAAGTATTTACATATGGATGGCACAATGTACACTACTGAGCAAAAATATGTTGAAAAAGATAGTTGAACGGACGATGACAATAGAACATTTGATAGAAAACGATGAATTGGAATCGTCGTGGAGATACTTCAGACAAAATATCTCATCAAAATATTCATCAATCATATACGCTTCACAACTGCGGGATAAATTATGTATATACATACATGAAAACATACATACACACACATATAGATATATCAAGAGAGATAGAGAGAGAGAATGAGAGGGGTGAATGTGGGAGAACGAAACAAATAATCCTGCATATTTGAGTATGTGTATATATATATATGTGTATATATGTGTATTTATA
>NC_068995.1:19809682-19810597 GCF_001194135.2 Octopus bimaculoides
CTACTATAGCCTCGGGCCGACCAATGCCTTGTGAGTGGAGTTGGTAGACGGAAACTGAAAGAAGCCTGTCGTATATATGTATATATATATGTATGTGTGTATGTGTTTGTATGTCTGTGTTTGTCCCCCCAACATCGCTTGACAACCGATGCTGGTGTGTTTATGTCCCTGTAACTTAGCAGTTCGGCAAAAGAGACCGAAAGAATAAGTACTACGCTTCCAAAGAATAAGTCCTGGGGTCGATTTGCTCGACTAAAAGGCGGTGCTCCAGCATGGCCACAGTCAAAAGACTGAAACAAGTAAAAGAGTAAAAGAGATATAAACAAACACACACATATATATATACAAGCACTATATATATATATATATACGGACATATGTTATACATATATACATATATATATATATGTATATATGTGTGTGTGTGCGTGTATGTATAAATATGTCCATGTATATGTGGTTGTGTGGTTGTGTGGCTGTGTGGTAAGAGTGTTACTTCACAATCACATGGTTCTTGGTTCAGTCCCACACCGAGGCACCTTGGACAAGTTTCTTCTATTGTAGCCTCAGGCCCACTAAATCCTTGCAATTGGAATTGGTTGGCAGAAACTGAACGATGCCCGTCGTATAAATAAATACACACACACACACACACACACACACACACACACACACACACACACATACATACATATATATATAGTTAAAAATTATAGAAAAACAAAAGACGAAGACAGGTCTATGAACAACGAGCAGGTGTATTAATTTGATGCTTGGGAAAATGAAAAAGCATTTTACGTTTCGTGCCTACGCTCTGCAACAGAAAGAAATGAGAAAAAAATAAACAGAGAGAGGATTTTAAAAAATTTTGATTTTAGCGCTCCACCATGGCGAATATATATACACGCGCGCACA
>NC_068995.1:19810831-19812297 GCF_001194135.2 Octopus bimaculoides
ACACACACACACACACACACACACACACACACACACACACACACACACACACACACATGTGTATATATTTTGATATAATCTGAGTAACAACTCATAGTGTACATTCGAAAGCTCCTCTCCTGGTATCCGCTAATGCTATAATATAACACAGTAGGACTGTTCTTGGTGCTGGCTACACAGGTGGAAATCCCCAAATATCGGTAGAGTATACACATAAAAGTTTTAATAAGTGTGTGTGCATGTGAGTGTATTTGTGTGTGTGCATGTGAGTGTATTTGTGTGTGTGCGTTGTCGTTGTTGTTGTTGTTGTTGTTGATGATATTGCCAACTCGTTCCGTAACTACTTAGAGTTCTTAAAAACGCTGAGAAATAATTTAGAACGTAGAATTTTTATATTCCTGATCCTTTTTTCGAGTGAAAGGAAAATGAAGGATTTCATTGTTGGCCTTGATAAAGATCAGGGGAAGTGACTTAATATCTATTATTATTTTTCCTACAATTTTCTGACTGTCAAGAACGCAGCGCTGTCGCTGAAGCAAAATAATTATACTCATGTCATCTAGCATGTGAGTAATTGAAACTTTGCTGCCTTAGCAGTGGTTTAAGATTTACCTGCTGTTTATCCAATAACAGAGATTTCCTGGTTTTATTCAAGATTTCTCAAATAACTATAATTTACATTATTTTCTGGCTCATGGTACGTGGGGCTGCATTATCTAATATGTTCCAAACAAAGCGACACTTTCAATGTTTCTTTCAAATCTTCTGCTCTTCAGTTGTTAAGCTTGATGTCCTATATGCAATACCTATGTCTGAAAGAGTATTTGCGGTCATTGAATCTGCTTTTAAAAGTATGCTCTGCTCTACCATCTTAGGTGATCTACAATGTGCTGATGTCGAAGTAGCAACACCTGCACTTGGTTTTTCTTTTGGAGTTTGAATGTCATATTCTGTTTGAAAACGATTGTGTTTTCGTATTTCATTCTTTCCTTTTGCTTATTCTATCTAATATGAAAAAGCCAACGAGTTTGGAAACCTCTTTGATATGTCACAGAAGCAAATTCCATGAAATATATATGGATGCACATGCATCGTATTTTTCTGTGCCACATTTTGGACACTGCAGTGTTTTATCAACACAATTCTAAATTAGAGACATACTGGAGCGTGATGTTTTCATTACCTATTCTGGTAATGATTAAAGAGTCGGGTATTTCTTTACTATTTCATAATAGCCAGGATTATCATTTACAATACCACGTGAGTGTAGATTATTAATCATTAATCTATATTTAAGGTGGGATTGTGGGATTATACATGCAACTCTAGTTAGGTAGAATTGAATTTCTAGACTTAAACATGCAAACACGTGTATTTGTATATATACGGATATTAGAATGAGATAATGAATTTATGTATGCAGACACAGACACACACACACACACACACACACACACACACACACA
>NC_068995.1:19812406-19813874 GCF_001194135.2 Octopus bimaculoides
TATATATATGAATATGTGTGTGTGAGACATATGAGCACATATTATAGGGTGGGACTTTTTTTTTTGTCTGTGTGCGTGTGCACTGAAGAAAGAAAGAAAGAAAGAAAGAAAGAACTTTCATATAGTGGTAGAAAAACTAAAATTTGTTAAGAAATGGATATGGGAAAGTAAACGATTGGTTAGTCTGTTGATTTTTGTTAATATCTAATCTCAATCTTTAGTCCCGATAAAGCAAGAATTACGGTCAAAAGCGTCACTCCTTGATTGTGAGTTGACAATCGTGTTCTCTTCTAATGACAATAGAGGGTTATTCGAAGAACATTTGGATGCTATTTATAGCAAGTCAGATGACTAATTAGGGGTCTTCTTGTTGACTCGGGACCATCAAGTGAGTATTGAAGTTTATTTGCCTTTACGAGTCTCCTGCGAATTTGAACTCCGATGATTATGAGACAGAACTTAAATCTAATTCTGGACATAACTTAGCAGAGATTTTCACACGTACCCGCCAGCACACACGCATATACATACACACATAAATACACACACACACACACACACACACGCACACACATAAACACATACATACACACTTATCTATATATTTGTATACAAATCTATCTATCTCTCTAACAATCTATCTATATCTATCAATCTATCTATCAATATCTATCCATAAATCTATATATATATATATATATATATATATATATATATATATATATATATATACATATACATATATATACCGGAGAAAAATATTTGTGTGAAAGAGTTTAAGCTCAATTTTTGTATTAGACTCTTTGTTAGAAGTTTGTGACGAGTTTGTGATAAATGACACATAACAGAGAGTAAGGTTGACTGAAGAGGAAGTTCTTTCAAGCTCTGACGTGCAATTTGGTCATAAGAGCGGAAATAGATTTTACAGTGCGACTAGATAGTTAGAATTGCTAAGATGGAAGAAAAGATAAATAGATAAGGTTACTAAAAATAGCTTATAGCAAAATCATTTTTTAAATGCTTTGTGGAGAAGTAGAAGACAAAGACACGCGTACTTACAGACGTAGACACGTAGACACACTCATAGATATATAGACAGCCTCACAGAGACGTGTATATATTTAGATACCAGTGAAATTTGGTTTGGCAGAGACATTTCAATGGCGAACAAAAAAAAAGAAGAGAAAATTTCTAAAGTGCACAATCATCCGAAATTCTATATTTCTTCTCATGTCCATCTCTTTTTCTTCCTTTTCTTCTTCGTATCATCATCAGCATTTTTCTCTTGCTCAACGACCTCTTCTTCTTCTTCTTCTTCTTCTTCTTCTTCTTCTTCTTCTTCTTCTTCTTCTTCTTCTTCTTCTTCTTCTTCTTCTACTACTACTACTACTACTACTACTACTACTTTTCCCCCTCCTCCTGCATTTTATGCATCTCTTCTTCTACTTCTTCTTCTTCTTCTTCTACT
>NC_068995.1:19814041-19819308 GCF_001194135.2 Octopus bimaculoides
TATTATTATTATTATTATTATTATTATTCTCCTGCTTCTTCTACTTCTTTTTTTTTTCTTTTTCTTCTTTTTCTTTTTCCAGTCAAGTACTGGGGTCGATGCAGTCGACTGACCCTCGCCCCGCAAAAATTGCTATCGTTGCGCTAAAATTGGGAAAATTAGTATGAGGCTTCAAAGACAAATGAAGTGACAGAATCGTTAGTACACCAGAAAAAAATGATTAGCGGCATTTTATCAGTCTTTACGCTATGAGTTCAAACTGTAATGAGGTCCATTTTGCCTTTCATCCTTTCCAGGACAATGAAATCGTTAGTATGCCGGTAAAATAACTAGACGTTTTAAAATTCTTAGTTCAAATTCCGGTGTGGTCGATTTTGCGTTTCATTATTTCGAGGACCACGAAATAATACCACTTAAGTACTGAGGTCGATGAAGTTCACTATCTCCTCGGTGGATGGTAGACTTAAGTCATCTAGAAGTTCAATTCCTGGCCCTCACTTGGCCCTTATGGGTTTTAAGCATGACTACTCTGTTGCAAACATTCGGGCTCGGTGTCTCCAGTTTGAGAATCGCTTTCCTCTTAGAACTCCCGAAATCCTCGTAAAATGTCATGGGCATTGTCCCCTCTAATGACTAAGGAATAGAAAAAGTAATGGCCTCAATAATCTAATAATCTAATTCTATAAACACGCAATCTTGGGATTATTTTAAGAATCATTAAAAAAATAAATGCAAAAACTGCGGGTAGCAGGATTGGTCGTGTAGTGAGCAGAATCAATCGAATGCGTGACAAATGATGATTAGAATCAGAATCCGTAGAGTGCCGGATAATATGCCTTATTGTATTTAGTAGCAAGCTTTATGTTCATCGTTCAAATACTGCAAAACCCAGCATTGCCGTTCTATCTTTCAAAACCTGATAATATAAACTACCAGTTTATAATCAAATCCCCATTAAGTTTTGTTGTACCAAATTAATCCTCCAGTCCTGCTGTTACTGAGATATCCTTTAATCCGTATTGGTAAAATATTTCTGTCCTATTTATTCGTCCCGCAAGAATAAGCGTCGAAATCTCCCTCAAGCCATACCCGTATAAAATGAACATTGTAAACATCATTCCTATCCTGCATTTAAAATGGAAGGGGATGGTCATAGCTGGGTATGTTTGACCATAAATCTGTTAGATCATACGTAGCTTTCAACAAAAAACACTTCGAAACAGGATAAATATAATTGAAGTTCTTTCAAAATAAGTTTTAATATCCATTGAAAATTATTGATATTATTGTAACTAAATTCTTTCTAATTTTGGCGTATTGCCAGCAATTTTGAGGCCAGAGAGAAATTGATTGCATCGACCCGAGAGCTAAACTAGTACTTATTTTGTCGATCGCGCAGAGTTGTTGGCATAGTGTCCAAATGAGAAATCATTTATAACCATCCCTTGGTAGTCTACCCAGCATTATGATATTGATGTAGGTGTCTATTGTGCAGAGTGCAATCCTTCAAGCCATGAGAGATGAGTTTCATTTTTTCTCCTTGGTATTTGGTGTACAGGCTTTTATCTCCAAAAGTAGTAGGGTTTGAAACTGCACCAAAGTTTGAGATGTGCTATAATGTCTTTTTTTTTTAGTAAATTGTCTAGAATTTTTAAAGAGGATAAATAAGACGATGGAAGATCACGCTTAGTGGATTGCATTGTCCAATTTCTTATAGTTACCATCTAAGTTCAAATTTTTCATAGGTCAATTTTGTTTATCAACCAAGTAGGCTATATAGAAGTATTTCTGCGTTTTATCTGACCGTCTACTCAATTACCTCTGTAAAATATTCCACATTTTTGTCCTAATTTATGATTCAGACAATTGTTAATAACACAGCAACACTTAAATAAGTTTGAAAAGAAAAAAAAGGCAGTGCTGGAAGGGGCCATGTTAATAGATAGAAATTAATGTCGTTCATTTTATATCTTCCAGATTAATTTTAAACATTAATTCACACAGAGGATTGCTTTTTTTCTTATCATTTTCTCTCTCCTGAAAGTTTCACAAAGGCGAATTGAATGTTCCGCCTAATGAGTGGCAAGCATTTCTAACTATAGGAAAATCCAAGTGTCTGTATTCAGTCTCATCCAATCTAAATTAATCATATGGTATGCGTGATCATATTTTCGAGGCTGCTGTGAACGAGAAGGATTCCGTTGCTATCGTGAAATTTAACAAACTCACCGTTAGAGTCAATAAATACAATAACAAAAAAACAACATTTTCAAATTTAAAAACAATGTCAGGTAACTTTGTGGGAGGCGATTAGTCAACGTCACATATGCTTATCTAGTACTTCTGTTGAAAGACAATGTAGAATACTTCAACACAGAATGTTAAGAGCTGGAAGAGATAACAGAAGCCTTTATCTACCACGTTCTAACATCATCACAATGCCTTCCCCTAAAATTGTTTCTAATTTTATCTACAAAGCCTAAAATTTATGAGGAGGATGTTAATCGATGTCAGTGATCCCAGTATTGATTGATGCCTGATTTTATCGACTTGGAATGGGTAAAAGGCAAAATTGAGTCCGGTGGGATTTGAACGTAACGACCAAGACGAAATGTCGTATGGCAAATACTCCAGCACATAAGCTATTCTGTCAGCTCACTGGAGTTCTGGTAAGAAGTTTCAAGATTGCGGAAGACATTAACTAAAATTGTGCCAACAATAAACAGCACCTTTGGCTTTGTTCCTAACTAGTTAGCAATATACATCACCAAGACAAATATACCAGTATATATAGCGTCTATACAGAAATTGGTACTTCTTGGAAGAGATTCTCTATGTGTTAAAATAGAGATAGGTTTCTAACATTAGAGATGCAATATGACAATAAAGATATTCGTAAGTTATTTTTCAAGTTTGTAAATAACAACGTAGATGGCAAATTTGAATGAGTTATGCTCATATACGCGACAGTCGTATCTGAAATAACTTCTTGATGAAGATGTGCAAAAAAAAAAAGAAAAAGATCCCGCAAAATTATTGAGAACTAAAATTATTTGTCATATAAACAAGATTTAATTAACTTCCTTTATTGTCAAAGGCGTCTACCTGGCAGAATTATTAGATCGCCGAAAACAAACGCTTTGCGGTATTTCTTCCGATTCATTACGATTTGAGGTAAAATTGCGCCGAATTTGGCTTTCGCTTGCATCCTTTCTGGGTCAATAGAATAAGTACGAGACAAGTACTGGGGCCGATGTAACTGACTTGCCGTCTACCGTCAAAACTGGTGATCTTGTGCTAGAATTAGAAAGAATTTAGTGTCAACGTTAAGCAGTAGGGGGTAGGGGAGTAGAGGAGGAGATATGTAAGGGCAAAAATATAGTCAATCGAGAAGATTTAAACTAACTGATACAATGTTACAATGCAGCACTTTATGAACAACCCATAAACACTAGATTTACTTATATTTCGGAGAAGTGCTTTGCATAAAATTACTTCTCTACCTCATAAGAACTTAGCCAAATTTACAAACCATCAATGGCTCATATTAAGTTGAAAGACTATCAACAAAATCAGAAAGAGTACTTGATCAATATTGGAAGAACAGTAATTTGAAATATCTCCTGATATACAGAAATTGTGCATTATAAACGAGTCAGCATATCCAGGATGTTACCTATCACATCATAAATCTATATAAAGAAAAACCTGAAGATATCTGTGATAAGGAATATTAGGACAGATTTTTCTCAAATTTCATTTTACATCTTACAGAATTGATGAGAAAACGAAAATATCAAATGAAAAACAAAGCAAAAAAAAAGGAGAAAATAGGAAAGAGAAGAGAAATAGAATCATAGAGATTTTTTTCTAAAATGTTCCTTTTAGACAATTTTTTTCTGTATACACGCAGCTGTGATGCACATTACTTTAATATATAGACGCAACCGTCGTGACCTTTATCTGATAAAGTACCAGTGAGAAAATAAATGTGAACTAGTTCCTTAATTTTCTACCACAAAAGTAAAAACTAAATTAATTTTCCACTTTACACAGAAATAATCTCAAAACAATTTTATCTCTTACTCAATGTCCCACGCTCATCTTTTTTGTGTGCGTTGATGCATGTGCGTACGTGTTTGTACGTGTGTGTTTTGGTGTGTATGTGTAGGGATGTGGATCTGTGCGTATGTGCATGTGTGTGTGTGTGTATGTGTACGTGTACATTGGGGGTTTATGTGTATATCGGTTTCATGGAATTAGTGTATAAGTATTAGTTTTTGTTCTTCATTCAATGGTTTCCACACACACACATACATATACATTATATATATATATATATATATATATATATATACTTATGTATATGTGTATATACATATATACACACACATACACACACATACACACACATATACATACATATGTATATGCATATGTATACATTTATATGTCTATTTTTGCATATATATCTATCCATGCCTATAGATGTGTGTATGTCAGTATGTGTGTATATATGTGCAAATGTGTGTGTGTGTGTGTGTTTCTTTGTGTCTCTGTCTCTGTGTCTGTATGTCAGTATGAATGAATGTATGTGGTTATTTGAATCACACTCATGGAGATCATGCTGATAATGACGATATCACACTGATGTTGATGGTGATAAGGATGATGATGTTGGATCATATCTCAGTAGTTGAAGTCCCTGCCTCACTCTGCACACACACATATAGATAGATAGATAGATAGATAGATAGATAGATAGATAGATAGATAGATAGATAGATAGATAGATAGATAGATATAATAGATTTACATATATATATATATATCTGTCATATACCTCAACTTTTCTTTCTTCTTTATCGCATGCCTTGTTGTCAGCTGGGAATACTATATCTATTATCCAGCATAGTTTCCTTTCTTTCTCAATTAAGATGCCGTCAATCATTTTGTTCGGAGCGCTCACGGTTCTGCCAGCACGCAGTAATAATAATAATCCATTTTATTATAGGCAGAAGACCCGAAATTATGGGGGAAGCGGTGTAGTCGATTAGATCAATTCCAGTGCTCAGGAAGAAATTTCAACCATGTTTCGTGGTCTGCTACCACAACAGCTCCTTTATAGGATCCAGTTAGCTGAAGACATCATCAGGAGGAACCACGTCCGGTTTCGGCCCCTACTCCTCTACCGTTTTGACGTGGCGGGGCCCCTCCTTTCGGAGGTGGCTTCAGCTCTGGTGTTGGGTGCATGTCTTCTTTCTTCT
>NC_068995.1:19820450-19821324 GCF_001194135.2 Octopus bimaculoides
ATATATATATATATATATATATATATATATATATATATATACCCTCTTCTGTAGATTATTTACGATAGTAACCGGCCAAAATATATTAAAATTATAATAAATGAAGAACTAATCCTCTGCTTGATCAGATCAGAACCATCAGAAGTTGTGGAACCAACTTTTACTTCAACAACGTATTGAAAGCCCATTGTGTGCGATATCGCATTCGCTTTTTCAAACTCAGTAACATTAACTCGTCCTCTTAATGCCATTTTACGGTTGAACACGATAGAATTGTGTGATTGTGGATACAGTAGGAACTGGTAGCGATGGCGTCCATAAAACGGAGAAGGGGGTTTGAAAGCTGTTGAAAGGAAAAATAAGAGGAAAAAACATTAGTGGCAGAAATTAAATTTATATAAACATATGCATGTATTATCATTGCTGCTACGAAAATGTAATAGTTACATCCTAGGGTCTGCAACTATAAAACATACCAACGGAACCCATAATTTCTTTGTAGGTGGGCTGAAGGTCTATACTAAAATGTTTACAATGTCATAAACACAGCTGGAGTTAACATTTTCACCTGACACAGAAATGGAATTTGGTCGAAAGTAAAGTTCATATTTGATTTCAAAACGTTGAAATTCAGTCTCCCAGACTCAGAACCTGTTCATCTGCAGTTTCTCTCTGTCAATGCTACAAAATTCTAGGCATTGATGAAAACCTAAACAAAGGTGATATGGAAGAAGACAAAGTGACTCGAGAATATTAAGTCTTTCTTAGAAAAGGCGGATAACGGTATCCCGAAAGGACGTCTGCAACATGAGTAATGATACCGACATTCGGGATAGTTGACTGGCCTGTAAAGAAAATCCTTTCCATAGACATT
>NC_068995.1:19821946-19823301 GCF_001194135.2 Octopus bimaculoides
CATTCAATTACCGTTCGGTTTTCCTCCTTATCCCACCTGCTCTGCTTCTGGCTTTGTGTGGCTATTATCTTCATTATATTTTTATAACGTTTGAAAGTTAATATTTCATTCATATCTTTGAAAACCTTTATTGCTTTTGTTCCAAATTTGTATAATGTTTGCATGTATAATATATTTTATTCAGTATAAATTTCCTTTGCATTCCTTCGATATTGTCAGTGTAATGGCAATTTTACTGAATTTTTTAGAGGTGTACATACTTCTGTGAGATACTGTGTGAATATATATAATGCACCATAATGTCTGAAAAAGTACCAGAGACCTGTGACTTCAAGAGTTTAATAACGTACTCATTGACAGACACTACCCAATTCAACATATAGATGATGGGATGAAACGTGCAACCAAAGACATTAAAAGAATATCCTCAGATATGCTAAATTATTCTCAAGAAAAACGGACGCAATAGTAAAAAAAAAGTAAGGTCGACCTAACTGCGGAACATGTCCCAATCTTTTGGAAGGATCAGAAATCCATTTTAAACAAGGGAAAAAAGCAAAATTGAATCCAATTTCACATGCGCCTCTGAAAACCTCATTTATGTAATCAGATGCTTATGCTGCTATAAAAACTATATAGGTCCCACAGAATACTCTCTTAGACATAGACGTGCAGTCCACAGACAACAGATTTCTTCCCCATAAAATCGTCAGATACATCTCAGGAAACACCTTGCAGATATGTAGAACAACGTGGGAAGCAAGCTTCTTACCAGATAACTATAAAACCACTTCTGAGACTATATATGTATGTATATAAAACAGTGGGTAAAAAATTGGATATTGATTATTATCAATTTAATCCTAGGGAACAAGCACATTAAAAGAATGAAGGAAATTCAGAACAAATATCTGAGATTTCAAAGGGTTATTGTATATGTATATATAAAGGAGACCACTAGGTGGACTGCTAATGTGTTAGAAGAAGATCACATGTAATGTGTCTACTAAAATGTAATTTTCACTTGTCTTGCCCATATATGCTTTTGTTACTTCGCTAAATTTCCTTTGAGAACAATTCGGTCTTAGTAGACGCATTACATGTGATCTTCTTCTAGCACATTAGCAGTCCACCTAGTGGTCTCCTTTATATATACATATGAATGTATGCATGTATGTATGTATGTATATAAATATATTACCATTACCAACACGGTCATTACTACTACTACAACCAACAAAAAATGCTCCCACGTGGACTGTTGACACCAGTAAGGAACAATTATGAACTTTTCATTTAATTACATTTAAATATGTATTTTTGATAAGGTTCGTATTTTCAAGAACCGAAACATG
>NC_068995.1:19823311-19824748 GCF_001194135.2 Octopus bimaculoides
CCTTCATTGAAATGGCTGTTGTTTTTCTGAGTTGTATCATACAATGTTACCCATAATCATCCTCATCGTTTTTGTTGTTTTTATTTTCTTCATTGAAATGTGTTGTTGTTGCTGCTGCTGCTGCTGCTGTTTTTGTTCTTGTTATTGTTTTTTGTTCTTTTGGTTTGAACTACACATTTTTTAAATATATTGTTCTTGTTCCTGTCATTTAATGCCGGTAATGTCATTATCGCCGCCGTCGTCGTCCCGATATTGTTATTGCTGTTGTTATGGTTGTTGTTGTTATTCTTCTTCTTCTGCTGGCAGAATCGTTAGCGCGCTGGCGAAATGCTTAGCGGTGTTTCGTCCGTTTTACGCTCAAATGCCGTCGAGGTCGACTTTGCCTTTCATCTTCTCGGGGTCGAATAAGTGTAGTCGAGCAATGGCGTCGATGTAGTCGTCCTTAACCCCTCCCCCGAAATTGTTGGCCTTCTGCCAACATTTGCAATCACTACTACTACTACTACTACTACTACTACTACTACTACTACTACTACTACTATTGGCGTTATTGTTGTTTCTGCCGTTGTTATTTGACATCGCCACCACTCTCATCATCGCTCTTAGAAGCTGTCTATAGAATTGTTTTGTTCATCTTGACGACACACCATTTGTTTGCTTATATAGAATTATCTTAATGTTACTGGTATTGTTTACTTTTTGTGTTTTTGTCATTGCTTTTGCTGTTACTTTTAAATATTTTGCTAATTTTTTAGTCGCTTCTTTTGTTACTGTTGTTCTACACTATGTTCATTTTGCGTTCAATTTCACCATGTTATCTCATTTCACACAACTTGTACACACATATATCTATCTCCTCTTCCCGCAACAGTCTGATCATCAGCTGTCCCTTTTTTCACGTTGACCACCCCCTCTCCACTTTACACGTAAATTCTCGCTCCCTTCGTCTTAATCTTGTTTATTCTTATGATGAGTTTTACTTCTACTTTCATTTTCCTTTTTTGTCATGGCTCCTTCCAGTTTATATTTTTGCTTTAGACCGAGCTCACTTTTTCCCTCCCGCAATTTCTTTAATTTCTTTCATTGTTGATATAAATGTATGTGAGGTGTGTGTGTAGGTGTGTATGTGTGTGTGTGTGTGTGCGTGTGTGGCTGTGTGTGTCTGTGTTTGTGTGTGTCTGTGTGTCTCTGTGTACGTGTGCGCGTGGAGTAAGCGTGTGCTTGCACATAAATATTTCTACATACATACACACATATATATATATATATATATATACGTATGGCAATTTCTATACACATGCACACAGAGATATATACATATGTATGTATATATATATATATATATACATATATATATATATATATATACGTATACGTTTGTTTGCATGTTTGTATCTATGTTTGTGCGTGCGTGTGTGTGTATATGTATGTATATAT
>NC_068995.1:19824786-19826865 GCF_001194135.2 Octopus bimaculoides
ATATATATATGGAGTAAGCTTCTCCCTACGTAAATATGTGTATACTTATATACGCACATAACCATACACATATGCACAGGCCAGCACCTATGACCATCTGCGCAAGTAGGCACAGTCGCACACACGCACTGATACGCCCACCCACGCACAGATATGCACACGTGCTCGAGAAGACACTTAGTCGTAGACAATTGCATCTTCCCTGTCTATCATGTCACGCTGTGAGGCTGTTGCAACTTAGTACTACATCCACACGTGTGCACGTTACTCGGTTTCTAAGACATTAGTGCGTGGGCAAACATGTTTGTTTTCACATATAATGTTAAGCTAGCACGCTTACAAATACATTCTGTACATGGCTCTATGATATAGATGTGGAATCACATGTATCTAATATCCTCGCTCTAGGTATTGTAACCCTCGATATGTCAATATCGATGCAGTAAGTGATGTATTAAGTGATGTATTACTAAATGTATTTTCGATATTGGTAACGAGACCAGCTGAAAATTCACAAAAATGTGTTTGATATAAGCAATACTGGAGTATATATATAGGTAGATAGGATGAGGAATGGATTGACGCAAGTGTAAAGAGAACGGGAATATAGCGTGTCGTTAAACAATTCTAAATGTAATAATTCCATGAGAATAACGATGCTAATTCTATCGTATCAAGTTAAATGTCAGCTCTGGACTAGTGTACCTCGTCGCAATTAAGATGGTGTCCAATTCGGTAATTTCCTATTTTACTTTTCCGGTGTGAGCAGCAATTCTTTAGCTCGTTACGTTTATTGAGAAGGGGCTATCGTTAAGTAAAGTAATGATGAATTCCTCTGTAGTGCATATCGCACGATTGAACAGTTCAGTCTATTATTTAGTTTATTTATCAGTTGGATTATGGATATACAACTCAAGTGAAGTTGAGAATTTAAATCTAAAGTTGGAAGAAAGGTCTATAAATAAAAAGGGGATGCTTTGTGAGATTAAATGTAGCGGCTTTGACAAAATTACCAATATGGATGCTATACAACTCAATGCATAGTACCTCTCATTGTCTTCTAACAATGCGGCCATGCATCCTTTTAACCAAAATTTTGCAGTAATCTAGAGTTAACTTCTGCATCCAAACCTGCATCGTCTATTCTTTAAATTCATCGTCATAAACTGTGATTTTCAAATCAGGAGACAAAATTAATGCCATTAGCTTTGAGCCAATGATTCAGAGATATTTTGCAGAATTTATCATTCTGTTAGGACACAGTGTAATTGGAGTACCTATGTAGATTTTAGTTAACATGATTATGAATTAACACATCATCCAAATCCACTTTTTCTTTTTGCAAAAGTGCATCCATATTATAATGGATAGTCATTCCATCACTCTATCAAGTATATAAATACCGTGGATTGAACATTGAGATTAAGGGACTTCAAACCACAGACTTGGTTTCTGTTATTGTGTTTACAGCTGCAACATTGAAGTCATTCTGCAATAAACTTGTTATACACTGAGTGTTGGATATCATCAGAAAATGTATATCTGTTGATGAGTTCTGACAAGCGATTTGTATCCACCTCTCTGAAGAAATCTAAGCTAATCTATCTGCGCAGCAAGGGCGGATATGTTTTGCCAGAGTTAAGAATATTCTGGACATCAGCCCATTGCAACAATTTGTGTCCTTTCCTCATATAATAATTACATAAATAAATGAAAATATGAAATATTTCATCATTTATTTTAATGTTACTTGAAAACAACTCATGGATGATTAGTTTTTTTATCTTGATACCAAAATATATCTTGAAAAATTCTAAATTTCAAGTCTATATTCAGACTTTTGACCACAGCTGTGTCTGAGCTCAGGAATACACGCGCACGCGCGCACAGGCATACATACACACAATTACACACTTACTAATTTTGTCTTCTTGTCTCCTGTTTTCCGTATCTAATATTTTGCCAGAACAATTCGATTTCTTTGGATCCACAAATACTTCTTTATCTCTATCCCGGACTATTTCTCTCTTTCTCTTTTATTTTCACTTCTTTCTCCTCCCTCCCCCTCATCCCTCCCCT
>NC_068995.1:19826875-19827188 GCF_001194135.2 Octopus bimaculoides
TCTCACTCTCATCACCTAACTATCTATTTTTCTCACCTCTCTTTCTATTCGAGTCCTGTTAACCCTTTTCCTATGTCTGACTCTCTCTCTCTCTTGTTATATCTATCGAATTTTCTTTTCACACAAATATCAATCTCTCTCTTTCTCTCTCTCTCTTTCTCTTTCTCCCTCTCTCACTCACCCTCTCACTTTTTCCTCAAAAGTTATCCCTCATTCTCTCTTTTGTACATTCACTTTATCGCTCTCACTCAGTCTTTCCCTCTCGTCCTAATTTCTCTCACATTAACTTTATCCCTCTCTCTTTCTCACTATC
>NC_068995.1:19827198-19830290 GCF_001194135.2 Octopus bimaculoides
TCTCTCTTTTGTACATTCACTCTATCGCTCTCACTCAGTCTTTCCCTCTCATCCCAATTTCTCTCACATTAACTTTATCCCTCTCTCTTTCTCACTATCTCGCACATACTCTTCCCCCATCTCCCTCTCGCTCTCTCTCTTTCTGACACACTTTATCTCTTTCTTTTTCCCTCTTTTTCACTTTCTTATCTTTTTTTCCTATTTTCCGCTTTTTCTTCTTTTTTTAGTCTTTTGTCTTTATCTCTTCTGTCTCGTACACGAATATAAGCTCACATTATATTCTCCACTCCACTCACATTACCCACCCGTTTCTCCTTTTCTCTCTTTCTACCTACATATCTGACTTTTTACTCAGGTTATCTAATTTTCTGCTTCTAAGAAAAACCATTGAGAACTTAACTAAATAGACTAATTAGGATGACACTGCCGTCTGTTCATGTCAATTTGGATCATAGCAAGCTGCAAGAATATTGAATAACAATAGCCAGAAAAACAGAAGCATGAATAACAACAAAAACAATAACAAAGACGATAGCAACGAGTACAGAATAAAAAAGATCAACAATAATACTCGTAGAAGGCAACAATAATAACTGTAGCCATATATACATTGCTTATATATCAGTGTGTGAATAAGACAGATGGAAATATATATATATATATATATATATGTATATATATATATATATATGCGTCTATCTATATGTCTATCTATCTAGCTAGCTTTCTATCGAGATGTTTAACTATCCAACTATTTATATATGTGCGAGTGTTTGTGTGTATGTATTTATGTTTGTATGTACGTATTATGTATGTATGTAAGTGGGTGGTTATATGTGTATTTGCGCGTGCGTGTACGTGTGCATCGCTATGTATTACTTAACTAGTATAGTATAATTTCTTAGGTTATTTTCGTTCTTGATAAAGTATATTTCAGTGGTTATCTATAGCTTATTTCGTAAATGATAATACTTTAATGAGGTCGGAAATCTATTACAGGGACACTATGAAGCTATTAAATATATGCATATATATATACGTATACACACACATCGATGCACATACATACATACATAAATACATACATACACACATACGTGTGTGTGGGTATGTGTGTCTGTGTATGCCGCCTAAGAGTCTGTAAGTCAGGAAAAAATGCAGTCCTATATTTGTCAGTAGAGCGGGTATATTATTGGAAGTGTACAATATTATATATCCATTACGGCCGATCTTACCAACCAGTTTCGCACTAGAAGTTCGACGGAGTGTTAAGCAACAGTCCGAAATATAGTGACTGCTCTAGAGCAGTCACCATATTTAATTATGTAAAGGCTACCTCTAAAGAGCGCAAGGTTACATAATCGGACTGTTATTTAATACTTCGTTGAAAACCTAGTGCGGAACCGATTGGTAAGTTTGGCCAAAAGGGATATATAATATTGCACACTTCGATTAATAGATAGATAGATAGAGATATATAAATCTTAAGGTCGTGATAGGGTAAAATATCACAGTATTTCCAATGCAGCACTATTCCGAGCATGTGGTTACCTACACTCTTCATCTGAAGTCTCAGAGACGATCGAAATTCTCTTCACATCGAAAATCATGGTACAATGCCGGCAAATCCAACGTGTGTGTGTGTGCGTGTGTGCGTGCGTGTGTGTGCGTGTGCGTGCGTCCCAAGGAAACGTGCGGTCTTGCATTATTACGTTGGAAAACAACACCCCTCCTGATGTCCAATTCTGGACGTTTCTCTTGAATTGCTGCTTTTAACTTGTATTTCTCAGAATTAATTGTCTGGTTACTTGCGAGAAGCTCATAGTACAGAATTCCTTTCCAATTCCACCAGACACAAAGGAAGACTTTTTAGGGTGAAAACCCGCTTTTGGGGTGGCTAAGGGTGGCTCATTTCGCTTACTCCTGGATCGCTTTCTGTAAACATTTCGGTAGTTAATCCATTCCTCATCACCTGTCACAATTTACTTTAAAAAAGGCGCGTTTTCATTCCGTTTATAAACCATCACCGAATAGCTGTCATGTTTCATTGTTGGCTGCAATCTTTTCACATCACAGTCTTGATCACTGAGTCTCCATACTCACGCTCGACCACTGTCAGGAAATACAGCAAATCTGGACTCATCAGAGAATATGACAGTGTCCCAAAATGCTAGTGGCCTCTCCACCATCTCATTGGCTCAATCTTCTCTTCGTTTGATGTCGGCTAGTCGAAGAAGTATATTCCTTCTTGCTGCTCTGCCATAGTAACCAAATTTGTGGACATACCTGACAGCTGTTCTGGGACTGACATCAACTTTTTCTGCTAAGTCGGAGGCTCTGCAACAGGGATTATCCTTCTCACTTCTTTTAGCAAAGAGAAGCATCCTGTCACAGGGCCCTGGTTGATCTGGGTGAGGTGACGTGGACACCTTCCCCACTCTAGTGAATTGCACAATCACTCTATTAACTGTAGAAAACTGGATCCCAAGGTTTTCTGCGATTTTACGCATAGTATATCCACCTTCAGAATGACCCACAATACGGACAGTACTTGGTATTATTAAAGAGTCACATATAGACGCTGAAACATAAAACATTTTCAATTAATAAAAAATATTAACCTTTACAAGTTAGAATGAACGTATCTATTTTTCTTCTGTCATGTGTGCGCGCACACACACACACACTCAACCTTGCAACCTTAATCCTAATTCTCGTCCCACAGGCTGAAGAATTTTACTAAACTAAACATATCTGAATATTTTTATCGATCTACATGTATACTTTACAAGGCATACGCAAGATAATCCACTTTCCGCTCACTAAGATGTTGAAATATCTCTAAATAATTGAAGTTATTTGAATATATTACCGAGCAATTTCTGCGATAAATACCTGATTTTCTGATGCGTTATTGTATGCTATAGGGACCACATATATGTATATCATACATATGAATATATGCACATATGTGTGTACGTCCTTAAGCATATACATTTGTCTTGCTGCGCATGTGTATGTATGAATAAATAGATAAATAGATAAATATATATATATATATATATATATATATATATATATATATATATATA
>NC_068995.1:19830300-19835234 GCF_001194135.2 Octopus bimaculoides
ACACACAGAGAGAGGTGTAGATATGAAATTATGTACATACATACATGCTTATATACACACATACATACATACATACATACATACATACATACATACATACATACATACATACATACAGGGTGTTCAGACTAAATTTGACTGTTTGCATTAGAAAAGAAAACACTATGTCCCATGCAAAAGTAAAAGAACCATTTTAAAAATCAATACTTAACTAGATTACGGCTGAGAATTAACAGTTCATTCAAAGTAGCCGACACACGCCTTCAAGACGGCTCCAGAACTTAGGCTATTCCCTTTGCCTTGTGCCCTATGAAGACCTTCGAATACCTCCTTGATCTTGGCACCGGTATTGCAAGCAAAGTGATTGCTATCTTCCTCGACCGAGCCAGTCTCTTTCCGGGTGTATGGCAGGAAATTCGAATCCTGCTGCCACACATATGGCCTTCTAGCAGCTTCATATAGCCATCTGAATTGAGTCTAATGCTCCAGTCATCAGGACACAATCAGAACGCCTACTATATCTCTTCCTGCTGCCTACGGCCTCGTAGTCTCCGTTTAAGCTGCCCATGTCACGTCTTACAGCTTTTACAGCGTTCACAGAGCCCTGAGCTGTAGTCATGATGCTATTTTGATACCCAAAGAGAATCCTCATGATACATGCAACTCTTTTCCAACATCCAGATGGTTTCTTATCCTCCATGTCAGCTAACTTTTTCTCAACTATCACCTAAATATTTATACTCTCCTACGCCGTTGAATGTTCACTAATCCATCAAACAGTTCCTGGAAAAATGGGACATAAATTCGTTAGATTTCGCCCGAACAACATTTATGATTTATATATGTAATGTCCAGATTTACATGTTCCTGAAAGTTTTCTTGTCTAGGTTTTATACACAGGGTATAATTTCGCTAGGCCAAACAATATCCTCGATCTTTTTAATGTTTTTAAACAATATAGTCGTTCTAAGTGTCATGTTACCAATTTTCAATATCTAGATTATAGATGGATTGACAGACAGACAGTCAGACAGACAGACAGATATATAAATAGCTAGATAGATAGCTAAACATATATATATATGTGTGTGTTTGTATGTGTGTGTATGTGTGTGTGTGTGTGTTTGTATATATAGTTATATATTTAATTGTGCTGTTTGTGTATTTATTGTTCAGTGTTATTTATCTGTTCTTGCTTTTGATTGTTCAGTGTTTTGTTATTTTGATTGATTTTCACGTCTCCCATCTCTCTTATTTATATTCAGAATGTTTATATTTGTGTTGTCTACTCTGAGGTCGCTACTTGTTTGTTTTACATACATTCTCTTGTTAAAGCGTTCTATTGATATTCTAGGTTTTACGGATACGTTTACTAAAGTTAGCAGACTTGTTAGGAACCAATGTAACATTTAGATCCGCGTTATTTTCTCTTCAAATTTTATACGATTATATTTTCTTGTGAGGATAGTTGTCGATGGCAAAAACATATCACAATAAAAATATATTCCACCCATTTCTGCTTATGTCATTTCTGGTATATGTGTTAGATTCAAGGAATAAAATCCGGCCCTTTGTTTAAATTGACATGATTTTTAGCAGGTTCTTGTTTATTTGTTTCTAATCTTATCGTGTTGTTCATGCTCCATTATTTTGTACATTTTAAGTTTCTAATTCAAAGTACGCTTTCCACTATTATTTTTATCTTGGCTGCATGGTGCAGTTTATTTATCTGTATTGATTTTCATTTTATGTGAAGCGAGAGATGGAATTGTTCTGTATTGATATGGTCTGTGCTCCGATAGTTTCCTTAGACATGGTATCAAATCACCGACAGCTATGAACATTTTTGGCACATTGAATATGTGATGTAATAACAATAAATTGTACAATAACTTTAGCAGTTATTGTTCAAAAGTTTCTTCATTTTTTTATTCTTAATTCGTTCTTTTTAATTGTTTCTTATCGTTGTTACGTGACATTTTTTTTTCGGAATACACTAAATAGCATGATGTAATGTTAATCGTCCCTGGTGTTCTGTCGTTAAACATCTCCAGTTTTCTCTAGTTGTCAGTCCTAGTGCACCTTCGGGCACAACTCATGAGTCACCAAACGAAACTATCCTAACTTCATCAACAGGAATAAGGCATGAAATCCAGAAGCTCTCACTTACAACCACAGCCAGTGAAGTTAAGGAGCAATGTAACACAATGCAACAACAACTACCACGAAATGATCAGGAACGGGCCATTCATTCCCAGTAAGACCAGCTAAAGTATAAGACACAAATGGGGAAAAAGTAAAAATTAAAGCACGTGGTGTACACTTCGTGCAAAGAAAGTACGTCTTTTACTACGGATGAATCCCTTTCTTATGAAGGCGAGCCAGCGACTTCCGAGTTGGAATTATTCTCCGAACTGAATGAAATGGAGTTCACAGCTGTTTGAAAGAACAAATACAATGTTCTATTATAACCCTTCTATAATATACACGAAGAATATCCAAACGACATTCGCATCGGGAAGGAAATAGGATCTCATTTCGAGCTGCATAAAAACGATTTTATATTAATTTAGATTTCAGATAGACTTTATGAAGTATGATATTTCAACAATCTAGAAAACATGGAAGCCTGAATAATGCGAAAGAGAAATAAACAATAGTTTTATCACGGAAGTGGAATACCTCGTTCAACGCAAGTATGGATTTAAATTTCATGTAAATATCTTGTTTTAGTCATTGTGTTTTATCATACATTTTATATTTATTTCCGTCTTAAATCCTGTATGTTATTAATTAATAATTAGTTCAGTTATATATGATATAACGTCTTTCAGCTCTCGTGTTTTTGTGTATCGTTTCTGCACTATCTCTCACGTCTTTGAAAGTCCTGTTTGATGTTAACATACATTTCTGTATCTCTTCGAAATGTTAAGGTTAATAAAAATGTTGTTGCTGTTGTTGTCGTCGTCGTCGTCGTCGTCGTCGTTGCTGTTGTTCTTGTTCTTATTATTGCCAGGCTAATTGAATTATTGGAGCTTCAGCAAAATTCCTTGCAGTATTTAGTTTTCAATTTTGCTTTTAAAAATGTCGGTTTTTACATTTCATCTTTTCAGGGTCAGTAGATACAATCAAGTATCTGGGTGTGGTCTCTATAATCCTTTCTCTCTATCCTTATAAAAAAATTCTCATTGTGTGCCTGTTTAAGATATCCTTTCTATGGAATGGGGCAATGAACAGACAGAATCGGAAGGTCGTCCAACTAAACGCTTTTCGATGCTTCATTACAGATTCCCCTTCTACAAAATACACAAAGAATATTCAAACGACACACGGATCGGGAAGGAAATGGCATCTCATTTTGAGCTGCAATGAATTTGCCTTTCATTTTCAAATCTTCCAAACAAGAAACAGAATCCAACAGAAAACTTCTGAAAAGTTAAACCAGGAAATAATTCGAAGACACCCAAATTTCAGTGGTGATGTCCAACTCACCACCAAGTTAATCAAGACACACTCTATGCCGATTACATTATTTTTCATAGATTTTCAGTCGTTCCCATTTACATGTCTGTACGGATTGATTTAGAGAACAATGTTTTTATGTCATGTGTGCAGGAGAACACAAAAACAGTAGTAACGCTAATAAAAATGAAATACGAAAATATTCAGCATCAAATATTCTGATATTTGATCAGATGCGTAGAACTGCTCTTCTTCTCATCTCTATTTAAGGTAGGTGGATATATATGAATTTCCTAAAATACAAAATTTATTGAAACTATGTATGTATATTACATGTATGCATGCATATGTATATATGTATGTATGTATGTATATATGTTTATATATGTCTATATATATATATATATATATATATATATGTGTGTGTGTGTGTGTGTGTGTGTGTGTGTGTGTGTGTGTGTATGCATATGTATGAATCTTCACAAACACACTTGTATATACAAAGATACGTACAAACGTACATTGAGAGTGAAAAATAGACAGATAGATTTACAGACAGATAGATAGATAGATAGATAGATAGATAGATAGATAGATAGATAGATAGATAGATAGATAGATAGATAGGTATACATACATGTTCCTGTTACTCAGGGAAAAGAAAATTACTATTCGTGAATAAATTCAAAAGACTTAACATTTTTCTCCAGCTGAAGAAAAACAAGCACTATGTCTTTGTCGATGGGACGCTTCTCAAAGAATATAACGTGGTTTCATTCGTCGTGATAGAAGTCGGCTGCAGAGCCTTTCCAGCAATTTCGGTGCACTATTTCCTGCAGAAAATTGGTTTCGACAGCAAGTAATTGAAGAAAGCTCAAGGTGACTCTGGGTCACAAGAACCCACAACTGGGGATCTTATGCAAGGGAAGTCAAATTCGGTGCGAGCTACCTACTAAGGTGAAGTGTACAGGCTAATAGGCGAAACGTATATGGCCCTGAGATAACTGCTGGTAGTACAGAAGTGCTATCGACATTGCAATGGTTGTCCTGGCAACTGGAGGAATTGCCCTTGTGTAGAGTAAAGCAAATGCGTTGCTTATTTCATCCGCATATACACTTAAGTACAAACGTCCATACATTCATGCATACATACATACATACATACATACATACATACATACATACATACAAACATGCCTCCATGTTCAGATGCCGAGACAGATTATTTATATGTATATATATGTATACGTGTATGTCTGTATTGTGTATGTTTATATATATATTTCTACGTATATAAAGTTATATACATATTCGTTTATTTATACATATATACTCACGTGCACATTTATACACATATACATAAATATATATTAAAAAATATAAATATATATATGTATATTTATATATATATAAACATTCAAGTATATATATATTATACATATGTATGCTACATATATATATATATATATATA
>NC_068995.1:19835415-19839166 GCF_001194135.2 Octopus bimaculoides
TATATATATATATATATATATATATATATATATATATATATATATCTGTGCGTATACGGAACTTTACACTTTGCATAGACACTATAATATAAATCAATTGCACAGTTCCAAATGCACACTACTGCTTCTATATTCATTTATTTTATATTTATTTACTTACTTACTATAGTGTTAATGTAACATTGCAGTTTTATATTTTATTCTGCTTTTCTTATTATTTTCCTTTATAAAACATGAAGCATTGTTGTTTTAATTTCCGTTTTAATATTTTCATTCTTGTTGTTCATATTATTGTTTATTGTTGCTGTTGTTATATTTCTATATTCTCACAATATTCTATTATTTATGGTATTTTTACTTCCTCTCTTGATGCAACATTTATGTATTTCATCTTTGTGTTTCATTTGTTTTCGCTGCTGCTGCTGCTGTTGTTGTTGTTGCTTTATTTTGTCTTTCTATGAATGTTTCTTTTTATATTGTTCCGTTTTTGTTTTTATCAACTTTGGTTAATTAAAGGAAATTGCCACAACATCTATATAAAACTTACAACTACCCTTTATATTACGTCTTATTGTTGTAACTGTTTTTGTTGTTAGTCTTTTGTTGCTGTTGTTGTTAATATTGTTTTTGTTCGTGTTCTTTTTACTTCATCTTTTGTTGTTCCAGTTAGTTTAGTATAGTTAATTTTCTTGTTTTTGTTGTTCGAGTTGTTTCTGTTGTTTTTCGAATGCTGTAATTGTTATATTTTATGTTTATATTTTAAAATAGATGTTGTTGTGTTTTCTACATTATTGATGCGCGTATACTGAAGGTTGCAAGATTTTTCACGGAATCTTTACAGTTGTCTAGGATTTACTGGGGATTTCCAAGTTCTGCTGGTGTTTCCTGAGACTTTGGGAAGTGAAAGATCATATTTATTCTTTTATTCTTTTACATGCTTCAGTCATGTGACTGCAACCATTCTGGAGCGCTAATTTAAAGGGGTTTTAGTCGAAGAAATCGACCCTAGAACTTATTCTTTGTAAGCCTAGTACTTATTCTATCGGGCACTTTTGCTGAACCGCATAGTTACGGGGACATGAAATACCCACATCAGTTGTCAAGCAATGGTCTGAGGCACAAATAGAGACACAAACACACACGGAAACATATATATGATGGACTCACCCGTCATTAGACAATTTCTTACCGAACAACCACAACAGATGATTTGTTTATTATGATCAAATGTGTGTGTAAGACGTAAGCTCACTCTCTCCATCAAATCGACGTTACCTGTACAAGTGTAGCGGGTTCCACATGTCAGATGTCGAAATGATCGCAGAGGAACGTGAAATGAAGTGCTTTGCTCAAGAATACAAAGTCCAGTCTTCGAATCGAACCCACGATCTCGCAATCGTAAGTCCAACAACCTAACCACTAAACCATGCGCCTTCACATAAATATCAAATCTATCAAATCTACCCACAAGGCTTTCATCGATCAGAAGCTATAGTAGAAGACACTTGTGCAAGGTGCCATTTAGTGGGACTGAACCCAGAACCATTTAGTCGGGAAGCAAGCTTCTTTCCACACAGCCACGCCTGCGCCTATTATGAAACCAGACCAGCCACGGGATTAATAAAACAACATTGAAGAGAAGAAATGTTTGTAAAGCGGCTATTGTTATTACTGAGCCAAGAAAGAAAAGCACTACCTAGGAACCTTTAAAAAGCCTCGTGGTAGTTTCTAGTGTTAAGGACACTGCTCTGATAAAGGAGCATGAGACTCGAGTGTTTGCATTTGGGAGGACTCTGCGAAGAGTTATTGATGGTGATGTTTAATCCCACCATCTGGAACATTTGGTGTTTTTATCCCTCAAATAGACCATGGTGAGATTTGAACTCAGAACTCGACCGGCACTCTAGCAACTCTGACAGTTCAGTACAAGCTTCGAAGTTTATTTTTCCTATCAAATTGCATTGAATTCGTATGAATTATGGGAATGCCGTGATTAGACAGATACGAGCAGTGTCGTGTTTTCATGTGTGTGTGTGTGTGTGTGTGTGTGTAAATGTGGAGGGAAGGATAAAAGCCCTTCTGTCACATCGTTTAATCGTTCAAAATAATTTCCTTTTTCATTTAAGTCCAGAACTACAGTAGGAATTATGTTCTGAACAACTGTCAAAATGAGATAAATCAATATCTATAATAAAAGTTAGATCGAAGTTTCAGCAGATTAGACATAATGAATGAATTGAAAACAAACTGTTACCACATATTTATAGATTCCACGTTGTGCTCCATGACTATCTGCAGTGGGACCGGAAAATTGCGAAGTTTGCTCCAAGTTAAACGAAGTGTAAATTCAATTACAAACAGAAATCAAACAATACCTTAAAATTTAAAAAATAAATTTTCAATTTACTATTGTAATTATAGTACTAAAAAATGTGAGAATAAGCAGTCGATTTAAAAATGAACTCTTGGTGTAAGTACTTGAGAAGGTTCTTTTGTGGCATAACAAAATTAATCTGAGTATTTACGTAGGATGAAACCTTGCTTCAAATATCGGTTAACTATTCAAAATGTTTTCCTTTTCTCATATGGTCCAAACACTGAATTACGTTTTATATCTTCCGGCAGATATATGTTTCGACGAGCAAAAACGATTCAGCAGCGACAGTTGATTAAGACTAATTGAAAGAAAGGAAAGTATGAATTAGAAGCAACTTATGACGATATTTATAGATGCCAAGTGAAGTCAGTCGGCTTTATTATGGTCAAGATCACGGTAAACAGCAGAAATCAGTGTAACACTGTTGTATAAGATTTGAGAGATCTAGTTGCTATTTCTAACATATCAAAGAACCATGTAGTAGCTCCTATGAAAATAGTGTGCACTGAGTTTTAATTATGTCATACCCTCAAGGCGGTGAGATGGCAGAATCGCTAGAACGCCGTGCGAAATGATTAATAGTATTCTGTCTACCATTACGTTCTGAGTTCAAATTCCGCTGAGGTCGACTTTGCCTTTCAACTTTTCGGGATCGATGAAATAAGTACCAGTTACGCACTGGGTCGATGTAATCGACTAGCCCTTCTGCAAAATTTCCGGATTTTAGAAAGGGTTATGCCATACCCTCTGCATAAGCGATCCAGATATACCATTCAGTGTTTATTGTTCGTGTATTCGACTACACGTTCTTCCTCCAAATCTTGGAGGAAAAAATGGTAAAAACACAAGCGCACACACACACACACACACACACACATGCACATACGCACACACACACATGCACATACGCACACACACATACGCGCACACACGTGAAACAGTAGTTCTTTGGTTACTGTATAATAGACATATTTATGTTATTGATATATGTATGCATATATACATATATATATATATATGTATGTATGTGTAGGTTTATATATGCGTATGTGTGTGTGAGCGCGTGTGTCTGTATATGCGCGTGTGAACCCACATATAAATATATTACTATATTAAAATATCAAAAACAATGTTCACGTTTGATCTTTTTTATTAAGGACTTTTCGTATTATCTCATGAAATAAGAAATAATTTAGGAACAAAATCGTTCCTAAATTCGTTAAGCTACCGTTTCTGGGCTTTTGCAATCTCATTTTCACATTTAAGTAGTGAAAGTCTGTAGTCCGCTTGTTCTGCAGTAACTGATTATCTTTTTTGTATGTGTGTGTGTGTGTATATATATATATATATATATATATATATATATATATATAT
>NC_068995.1:19839588-19842410 GCF_001194135.2 Octopus bimaculoides
GTGTGTGTGTGTGTGTATATATTTACATACATACATACATACATACATACATACATATAGCATGTCATCTTCAACGGTAACTTCAAGTTATGTAATATTACAGTGTTGTTTAAACCCAAGTTTCAACGAAAATTTCACACCACACCTTGTTATCACCTTATTTTATCAATAATGGCTCAGTATAGCTCCCTGAAGACATAATTTCGATCTAAAGAGACCAGTCAAGGCACAATTTTCTAAAACCTTAGTAATTCAAGTACCAATGACCCCCTTCTCATCTAACGACTATCTCCAATATTAACTGCAGACACAAATCCACATCAAATTATAGGAGGTATGAACATGGTAAGATCAATGATTTAAAGATCCATGTGAAGACACGTGGATTAGTGCTTAGGGTCCTCATCTCAAGGTGATGACGTCGTGACGGTGCGGTATGTCCTTATGCAGAGAACTTAATTTCAGGTTGCTGAAGTCTAGCACGTGGTAAAGTACCAACAGGCTGTCACTACTTGGATGATTCACTGAGTGAAGAAAGAATGTCTATGTCTACTTGCAACTGGACAGACACCCAAAACTGCGAGGTACATGATACCAAGTCTTACTATCTCTTGAGTGAAGGATGGACATATCAAAAGTGTTGTTGGATATATAGAATAGAAAATCGAATGCGTTTCTTATTTTTGGCTCACCTCAGGTTTATAGTATATCAAAAATATATTATATACATCATCTTGCGATGACCATAAATCATCATCAGTAGTGTTCCGGGAGCGGGGTGTTATTTCATTGGGTGAGTGTGTGTTTCATTTTTATCAACAGATCCTTTCAACAACTACGATTCATCAACCCCAACATTTAAGTAAGATTAGTTCCAAAGCACGCTCCTCTCAACCCATAGCTACATTTGAAACAAGCTCTGCTGCCACCATAGCCAACTTGAAAATTGTCGGCATGCACGACATGTGGAGGCTTTCCAGAGGGAGTAGCTTGTAAACCCTGTGCAAACTTAGTGGAATCATACCTTGATTGCCGCACATGTTCTCGATATAACACAACCAGATCATGTTATATGAATGGATATACATATGTGTGCATGTGTGTGTATGTGTATACGTATATATATGTCTTTTAAATTTGTTTATGGTAACATTATGGGTATGCAAGTAAATCTTCTATTTTATTCAGCCGGCTTCTGTCTAATGATACCGTCTAGTAAGTTCTGGGTTATACCGATATAATGTATAAATATAATAATAACAATAATCTTAGAATGGAATTTATGAATATTTCATACATCGCTACGTGCGTTTCTATAAGTACCGACCCTGATGTTAAAACCATGTGATTTGCGTGTGTTTCTATGTGTATATATATTTCTATGTGTATATATATTTATATATAAACACACACACAAACAGAGCAATATTGAGAGAAAGACAAATTACATGGGTAGATAGATATGCACGTGTGTGTATAAGACCATATACGATTTTCATCCAGCCAGGTTACGTATTCATGTATATATGAGTGTGAATGTACCAATCTGCATAAAGAAGGGAATCTGTGTGCGTGTGTGTGTGTATATGTGTGTGTGCGTGCATAATAAATACCTAAACGTAAATACGTTTGTGTGCGTAATACATTATTAATACACGCACATAAGTATGTAAATCTGCCTGCATCAGTGCGATGCATTACTATGTGTGAAAAATTTGAAGAAATATACTGATCAAAAAAAAAAAAAAAAAAAAAAAGGAAAGAAAAAGAAAGGAACCAAAAACCATTGCCTTCAGCAGGTTGTTTCGTCTGTCATAATTCCATGTGTAAACACCCAGCAAGAGACTTGCCAAAGTCGAATAATATACCACGAAATTCTTGTAAAATGATGAATAATGTTTGACGACCAAATCATATTTATCGACGGGAAATGATATCATTTCGTAAACAGACAGGTCTCTTGGATTGCTTAATGCAATTTTACCAGCTTGCTCATCTCTCTCAGTTAGCCCTGAAGGGAAATAAGTTCTTATTAATTTTCGTATATGTAAGTATTTTATCAGAAATTTTTGCAAATATGCACATCACTTTGGGGAAAAATTTCTATATATATATAACTGATATAATATATCATATATATGTATTTATACATTTATGTGCGTGTGTGTGTATAAGTGTGTATACAGACACACAAAAATACGTATATATATATTTACACATTTTTGTATATGTGTATGTATATATATATATATATGTATATAAACATATACATGTGTGCGTGAGTGTGTGTGTGTGTGTGTGTATGTATGTATGCATGTATGTATTATTTGTCTTTTCCGGGAGATAATATAAAAATATATTTCACCAATACAAAATTTATAATTTTCGAATCCGAATAGTTTGATTTCCGATAGAAAAAAAATATATTTTCGTGTACGCGAGCACATTACACACGCACGCGCGCGCGTGCGCGCATACAAACACACACACATACACACATGCACACACACTCACATTCTCTTACACTTATTTAGATTTATATATGCACATACTCTTTTACTCTTTTACTTGTTTCAATCATTTGACTGCGTCCATGCTGGAGCACCACCTTTAGTCGATCAAATCGACCCCGGAACTTATTCTTTGTAAGCCTAGTACTTATTCTATCGGTCCCTTTTGCCGAACCGCTAAGTGACGGGGACAGAAACACACCAGCATTGTTTGTCAATCAATGCTAGGGGGACAAACACAGACACACACACACATACACATATATATACATATATATATACTTGTATATATATTTATATATATTTGTATAT
>NC_068995.1:19843188-19844680 GCF_001194135.2 Octopus bimaculoides
TTTCCCAAGCGTTAAACTAATATACCTGCTTGTTGTTCCAACACCTGTCTTCGTCTTTTGTTTTCTGTAAATTTAAACTATATATATGTGTGTCTGCGTATATGTGTGTTTTTTGTGTGTGAGTATGTGTGTGTATTTATATATGTGCGTGTATTTATATATGCGTGTATTTATATATATATATGTATGTATACATATATATATACTTGTATATATATTTATATATATTTGTATATTTGTATATATATATGTATATTCATATATATGTATACATGTGTGTGTGTATGTGTGTGTGTTTGGATGTTTCTCTGTTCTCGTTTAAACGTGTGAATTTGTTAAGAGTTTGAGTCTACGACCTATTACTACTGTTATCTTCCATTGCGCTTTACATCAGATCGTATCGAAGTCATGTTTTTAAAGCCGGTGGAATTGAATTATCAGGGCACTTAATTTTTCGATTTTTCATGTCACTATGGAAATGGTATGCTCTGTGTGCTGCTACTGCATCTAAAACCAAATTAACCCCTTTCAATCCTTCCTCTGTATTATTTCCGTTTTTCTCGAGGAATTTTCTACTGAGCGATTTTCCCAATATGAGGAGTGTCTATCCTGTAGCTTGTGGAGTTTGCGTGTCGGGTAATTTATGTATTTATTCTTTCATTCATCTTTTTTTTTTTTGTCATTCAATTTTTCATACATGTCACAAACATACTCGTCTAGAAGTTTTGTATCTTTTCTATTTCGTATCTTTTCTATTTCGTATCTTTTCTATTTTGTATCTTTTCTATTTTGTATCTTTTCTATTTTGTATCTTTTCTATTTAGTACGTTAAATATTATGTGTAGTAATATCGGTTGCGCTTGCCTTCGTGTTTCTATATTTTTTGTATGGATTGCACTTTTATCGAAATCTTTACGGGTTTTCATTTCTTTCTTTTAACTTTTATCTTTCATCTGTTACTTGTCTCAGTTACTGGAATGCGGTCAGGCTAGAAACAACGCCCTGAAGTGTTTAGTTGAGGAAGTCGAATTCAATACATATATTCTAATTCTACTACTTATTCTTTCGGTCACTTTTGCAAAGTACTGATTTACAACGATATAAACAAACAAACGTCGGTTGTTAAGCGGTGGAAGTAAAAAAAAAACCCAAGAACAAAGACACACACACACACACACGCGCGCGCGCGCGCGTATTTGTGCTAAATAAATAGTATTTTTTAAAATCCAAGTCCTGACTACCTTCATTTTCATAATATATAAAATCTGTACACGACTTCAAACACTGTGTGTGCGTGTGTGTGTGTGTTTGCGTAAGTAACTGTGTGTGCGTGCATATCTATGTGTGTGTGCGTATCTGTGTGTGTGCACGCGTGCTTTATTCTTGAAGATCCATTGAAGGTATACTTAATACACAAGCATTCAACTACGAGTGCCTTGCATTTTAAAATGGAAACATTTCTAGCTGTGAGCTAATGGAGTTCATGATATAA
>NC_068995.1:19844813-19846451 GCF_001194135.2 Octopus bimaculoides
ACACACACACACACACACAACTATATATATGAGAGAGAAGAGATAGCGACAGAGGGGAGTTGAAAATTGAACTTAGGAGGACGAATGTCTAAACCACAGGTTCTCAAATTGAGCGCTACCGCCTCCCGGTGGGCGTTGAGAGGGTCTAGGTGGGCGCTGGTTTCTAAGAGGGGAAGTGTGTGTTTGGGTGAGCGGTAAAGAAAAAGGAGGCATTGTGAGGAAGGTAGTGGTCTGGGGGATGCTATGTATTTATTATATTATTATAGTATTGAATACAAATTATATAATATATTAATATCAAATGGTTCATAGTATATATAAATTAGTAAAATATAAAATATTTATTTACACATAAGGATAGCGGTGGGGTGCTGAGGGTATTATGTGGCCATGAGTGGGGACGGTAGCCCAAAAAGTTTGAGAACTTTTGGTCTAAACAATAAAGTTGCACGTGTTAAAATTCAATAACAAACAAAAAGAGAAAAGAAAGAAAACTCGGTTTGGCTTTTAAAACCTGACACTAACCTGTTGTCAGCAGTTGTAATAAGGCTGTGACATTGACTGCGACACAGATGAATGATTGAAATTTTCATAAATCAAGAAGTAAATGAATAGTGAATTTAGCAATCTTTTGGTGAGCTCTTGTGTTTAGATCGGTTCTTCTCCGATATAATATTTTCAGTTTCTGGCATCAAATTACGTGCCAAGCTAGGTATATGTGTGTGTGTATGTGTGTGTGTGTGTGTGTGCGTGTGTGTCTACCTGTGTGTGCGCGTGTGTGGGTGTGTCAGTGTAAGCATGTGTGCGTGCATGTGTGTATGTGTATCTGTGAGTGTCTCTTTGTGTCTGCGTATGCGTGTGTGTGTATGTGCGTATGCGTGTACTGACATGAATGAGTGGTGAGAAGCTCCATTTGCACCCACAGTGTTCCAGATGTGACCATTTCCACTGTCACACTGTCCAATTGTCTTCTATAAATTTAGGTTAACTAATACTTTCTAGTATACGTGCGTGTGTGCGCATGTGCATATGACATTGTTTATGTGTGTATCTGTGTATTTATGCTTGTGTTCTTGTCAATGTCTGCGTCTGTGTCTCTGAATTTGACACATCACTGCTGGTTTTGGTTAAATACAAAGCCACCAGACGCCTGCTTTATTTCGAAATGGTAACTTAGCTACTTGATAAATGAAAATCGATAAAAAATGTCTTAGACTGAAATAAGTATTCGGGTCGATATCATCGACTTGAAGACTGTGTTCTAGGATGGACGCAGACGACCGAAAGCAGGAAGTAGAAACCTAAAGTATATATGTGTGTGTATGCGTGTGATTGCGTATGCGCGAGTTAGTGTATGCATGTGTTAGCGTTTGTGTGAGTGTGTGCATGTGTGTGCGTGTAATCGTGTGTGATTGAGTGTATATATGCACGTATATGTATATAAGCATGTATATATGAATATACACATAGCCGCAGGCCAATGATGGAAGCAAGTAAAAGAATGAAGAAATTATTGTGTGTACACTTTGTATATAAAATGTCTCTCTATCTGCACTCACACAAATGCACACACACACACACACACACACATATATATATGTATATATATATATACATGTATATATATATATATATATA
>NC_068995.1:19846850-19847995 GCF_001194135.2 Octopus bimaculoides
ATATATATATATATATATATATATATATATATATATATATATACGACGGGCTCTTTTCAGTTTCTGTCTACCAAATACACTCACAAGACTTTGGTTGGCCCGAGGCCATAATAGAAGACACTTGCTCAAGTTGCCATGTTGATCCCGGAACCATGTGTTTGGGAAGCAAGCTTCTTACAACACAGCCATGCCTACACCTATAGATAGATAGATAGATAGATAGATAGATAGATAGATAGATATAAATGTAGTGCAATATACTGAATTCAAAGAATCCTCTGGTCTTCACAGAAAGCTCATCTTGTAGGCCCGGTTATATACTAATCCAATATGGAGGAGTATAATGTATAGCCCTATGCACCAGAAATCCAGGAGTTCCAATGTATGACATTCTTGCATGCAGAGTATATAGACCATGAAAAGTTAGCGGGTATGAGAGGTGAACATATCTATCTCACCATACAGTTGTTTTGTAGCCTTTATCGTGTAATGATAATTTCAGTGTATAATAAATTATTTTATATGCCTGTACCAACATGCATGCTACACACTGAAAATTATGATATTACTTTTACCAATCAAGACAAGTATAGAAGAGTAACCCTTCAGATCAGCAGAGCATTATGGTTACCCCAATGCTTTGACAATGCAATGTGGAGCGTGCACGTTGGTGACGGTATGTAAACTAATTCATTATACCGAATTCTTTTTTTACATGATGAAGGCTGCGAGACAGCCGTAATCTCACAAATATCGAGAGGTTAAATAAATATATTAACCTCTCATATCTCCTGACCTGTTACGTTCTATATATATATATATATATGCATATATATGTAGACATACTCACACAAACACACACACACATATGCGAGGCAAATCAATTTGACTCGGTGATTAAATTCGTTTTCGGCAGAATGAAAACCTTATTTGCGACTAAAAACAATCATGTGCAAGAGATCAGGGTTCTCGTCACACCGCAGCATACGAACATGTTACAAAATTATGAAGTATTATTATTATTTTTTTTTTTTTTACCTCAGTTGACCACTAATTTTCCCTTGAGTGGAGTGCTATTTATATTTACTGTTTAATCAAATAAATCTGGTGATATTAAATATCTTCAGCAGAGAATAATCTTTAGT
>NC_068995.1:19851039-19851420 GCF_001194135.2 Octopus bimaculoides
TGTGTGTGTGTGTGTGTGTGTGTGTGTGTGTGTGTGTGTGTGTGTGTGTGTGTGTGTGTGTATCTGCCTGTACATGTTCATATATGTACACATACACAACCAAAAGAATGTTGTTGACAGTGCCTTCGAAGTCACTGTCAAAAGCGTTCTTGTATAAGAATAATAAATTCGTACTCTACGTAAGTATGAAAGAGAGACATTAAATGTGTGTACGTACATATTTATGTATGTAGATATGTATGTATGTATGTATGTATGTGTGCGCGTGTGTATGTCTATACATATATATATATATCGACAGATTAGAAAGGGATGTTTGAATGTGGATGAAGAAGATTTTTTCTACTCCCCCTTTTCCTTTATATACATACATACATACAT
>NC_068995.1:19851714-19853184 GCF_001194135.2 Octopus bimaculoides
ATATATACATATATATATACATATATATATACATATATACATTTTTTTTTTATTAATGTATGTATGTATGTATGTATGTATGTACGTATGTGTCTATTTCTGATACAGACATGAGATTAAAGTTATGCTAAAATTACTGTAGCTGTGTGTATTGTTTTTCATCCATAAATATTGTGACTGAAATTGGAAAGAAAAATTGTAGATGTATGAATGGAAATGTTTCTGCATAAGGTCATATTGAGATGTATAGGTAGAAAAAAGTCTTCTATGCATATTTCTAGTAAAGTAATAATTATCGAAAGAGAGAGAGAGGTGGGGATAGGAGTGGTAGAAATAGGAAGGAGCATGAGGCTAACAGATGCGAACGTCTTTTTTATAACTAAAACCAGTAAACAACAACCGAAGTCGGTAGCCTGTAAAATAAACCTTTATGAAATGAGAAAAAATGTTGAATGTAAATAAAAGGTTAGACGAGTTTGATGTTATTAATGCTTTTCCTTTAAGCGGCTGCAGGTTAACTGCTGTTAAGATGGAGTGGGGGGAAAAACATGTACCGGAAGTCAATCTGAAACAGAGGCACCCTTCTGGAAGCGATTCTGTACATGCTGTTTAGTACAAGGATTTAGGACGAGGGAAACTCAGCGGGAAAGTCGGGGCTTCGATGTATTTAGCATATGCATAAACATACACCGAGTTCATACTCATATATCCCCAAGCTTCCGAGCGTAGATGTTCTTGTGTTTTATATTACGTGACTGCGCGTACGTCTTTCTCTGATAACATATGAGTGTCTTTCTACGTACGGATGTATGATGCGTGGTGTACACTCATATACGTTTGTGTGTATGTATGTGCGCATGTGTGTGCATGTACATGTGTGTGTGTGCATGTACATGTGTGTGTGTGCATGTGTGTTTATACCTACGTATGCATGATTAATCACGCATGCATTTCTGCTAATGTGATGCATGTTTGCATGCACTGGCCTACATATGTAGCAATGCCTGCGGACATCGACGTGTAATATATGTGTATGTGTATATGTATATGAGTACATGTATATATGCAGGTATATATGTATATGTAAACGCATGTATATTTATGTATATATATGTGTCTGTGTGGATTGTTTGTATATAATTATATAACTGAATTTCTAGGAATGCAGGTGTCCATAGGAAAAAGACTTTGCAAGTAGATACATGTGTGGGTAGGTGTGAACATCCAACTGCGTAGGCATGTATGTTTTATGTATAACTCTGTATCCATGTGAAACGTATATGCCACTATGTTTGCGGATGTATGCGCATGTTCTATGCACACAAACATATTCGTCCAGGAATGTATATGTTCTCCGTATGATTATAAATACACCCCCCAACACACAGACATTTTATTCATATATATGCATGTGTGTGTGTGTATGCATGTATATATATACATATATATATATATATATATATATATATA
>NC_068995.1:19853598-19860810 GCF_001194135.2 Octopus bimaculoides
ATATATATATATATATATATACATGAATGTATGTGTGTTTGTATGTATACATGTATATGAATGAATGTGTGCTCGTGTTATGTTATAGTTAAGTATATTAATATGCTTATTAATATAAATGGGAATGCCTAAATGAAAATATGCGAATACAAACACATTCACACACATAGACACATACCTGAACATAAGTGTATATTCATATATATGTATACACACATACACATATACGCACAAGTCCGCGCACATACATATATATATATGTATATATATATATATACGTATATGTATACGTACAAGTACGCGCTCACATACATAAATTCATACATATATATGTGTATTACACTTCTTACACTTTTTGCTATGTGGCTCTAAGTTTCAATGTTTGTACCTGATTATGCATACGCTTGTATGTGCTACATATGTATCAATATATATATTAATACATTCCTGTATTTACGCACGTATATCTCTCATTATGTGTCAATGCTTGCATAGTGGCTTCTTGTTTTATTTCTGTTGTGTTTTGCTTAACCCCATGTCTGCCTGAATCGGTTATTCCAGGGATCAAAGGCATTCCAGCTTTACACATCCTGTCTTTTCCTTATGTGTAGAGAATACAGAACCACATTTTTCAGTGTGTCCATTTTAAGAGTGTGTGGGGTGATTTCAAGGGTACATTGTTGTTGTTTCCAGCAGGCTGAGTGAGGACTTAAAAGGTTTCATTTTGGGTTTATACATATACAGTGATACGTAAATGTATGCATCTAATAATTTTTTTATTTCGTTTATACGTGTCTGCATGTTACCGTAATCAAATGGGAATGCCTAAATGAAAATATGCGAATACAAACACATTCACACACATAGACACATACCTGAACATAAGTGTATATTCATATATATGTATACACACATACACATATACGCACAAGTCCGCGCACATACATATATATGGTCGGCCTGATGCTATAGCAGAAGACACTTGCCCAAGGTGCCACCCAGTGGAACTAAACCCGGGATCATGTCGTTAGGAAGTAAGCCAATACAACACAGCCAATACTTTGCGTTTAATGTCTGTGTATTAATACATCGAGCATGTTTGCGGGTGTGTGCGTGCGTGTATGTATGTGTGTGTGTGTGTCCTTTTATTTTATTTATTTATTTATTTTCAGTCATTTCACTGTGGCTATCTGGAGCACCGCCTTAAATGATTCGTAGTCGAACAAGTTGACCCCTGGAATTGTTCTTTGTAAGCCTAGTACTTATTCTATCGGTTTCCTTTGCCGAGCCACTAAATCGGAGGGACATAAACACACGAACATCGTTTGTCAGGTGATGGTGGGCGTACGAACACACGCACAAAGACACGTATACACAAATACACACATACACATACACGCATATACACACACAAATATATACAAACAAGCGTACACACACATGCACACACGCACACACACACACACAGACACACATATATATAAGTCGGGCTTCTTCTAGCTTTCGGATACCAAAGCCACTCACAAGGCCTTGGTCGGCCTGATGCTATAGCAGAAGACACTTGCCCAAGGTGCCACCCAGTGGAACTAAACCCGGGATCATGTCGTTAGGAAGTAAGCCAATACAACACAGCCAATACTTTGCGCTTAATGTCTGTGTATTAATATTTTTTTTTCATTTAAGGCCATGGTAGTGCACTGTTTTGAAGAGTCTCAGCCAAACAAATCGATCTCTTTAGTTACTGGGACATAAATGACCTAACACAGGGTATCATGCGGTGTGGAGTACAAATACAAAAAGAAAAAGGCGCACTCACATACACACATACATACTTATAAAACACATATATAAATACATATGTGCGTGTGTATGGGTGTGCGCGTGTGTGTAATCGTGTGTGCGTGCTTGCGTGTGTGTATATGTGTATTTTGAAGGCTGTTTCTTAAGGATCTTCGGTTTGTTGACGTAAACCCTCTTTTTCAGGTATCTCCAAAAGGAAAAAAATATCCGGACTAGTCAAGTCTGGGGATCGTGAAGGCCATTCAAAGTAGACCACACACATGTTTCTAACAAGATGGGACGATTGATCCTACCACAAGAAAAACAATGCAGTTGCTACGGCAGTGCTGTGGAGAGAGACGATTCTCCCTCTACGGCAATATCAACTGGCCTTCATGTTCCTCAGACTTGACTAGCCCGGATTTTTTCTTTGTGGAGATACCTGAAAGAGATGGTTTACGTCAACAAACCGGAGATCCTGGTGCAATTGTAGAAGATCAATAGAGAGATCAGAGGGTGTTATGGTGCAAGGTTTGGAAAGAGCACAGGCGTGCGAAGCCAAAAATGGCTGCCACCTAAGTGATATCATGTTTCATGAGTAGTGTTTCGAAATTTGATTCGTGCGTATTAATTTCCATTATGTCCTTTATATTGTATCAAAATTTCATGCATTTATTTGTAAAGTAAAGGAAGTTATTAAAGATTAAAACCAATCAGTAACTTTTAAGACACTTTGAATATGTGTATACCATATGATTTATTATTTAATAAATATATATATATCTTTATGAAAGGTTTCTTTCATTCAATTTCCGTTTACCAAATCCACACACAAGTCTTCGTTTGGCCGGCTTTTATCTTACGTAAGGTGCCACATAATGTAACTGTGCCTGGAACCATGTGGTTGGGAGGCAAACTTGTTACTACGCAGTTAAGTCTGTACATTTGAAATTACACGCGTATGTCTCTACATGTGCGTGTATATCTATCTATTTACGTATGTGTATATATGTGTGTGGGTTGTGCATGGATGTTTATGTGTATGTATATGCATATTTATATCTATTCATGTATTTATGTATGCACTAATATGTAATTGTGTATGTGTAAATGGGAATTCACGTGCTTGTGTATATGTGTGTACAGTGCTTGTTTTTATCTATTTCAAATACATAGAATTCCTGCCGTTTCTTTCTGTGTGAGAAACAGGCGAAGCGAAGAATAGAAATTCCATGGTGTAGCTGTTGTCTTCAGAAGTTACTACTCTCTCCAAACTGATAACAATTATTTACTAAAATATTGCCAGGTTCTGCACGATTGCCATGCTACTGTTTGAGGGATTTCATTTCACATCGTTTTATTTGAACGGAGATGTAAAAGCTAGAAATTCAAATAGTTTCCTTCACTTCTTTTTTTTTTTTTCACAATGTCACACATTAAGTTTATGTAAGGTGAGAAACAATTATTTATGTTAGGCCTCATGAACATTTAAAATCTGCTTTCTAGAATTCTAATGAAGGCCCACTGAGATTACTGCGTGAAAATATTGATTCTTATTCACACTAGGGTTGGACGTATAGCTGTTTGAATGAATCCTACCTGATAACTAGTAATTGTTTGACATAATTTGGAGAGGGATGAACCGTAAATTTCACATAAATGCCAAATAATACTAAATGCAAACTAAATAGCATTGAGTTGTGTCTGTCGAAAACGGAATCTGTATCGAATTTTCGGTTCACCAATAATTTACTTATTACTCGCCACAATATATCTTTTTCTAAAGAGTAAAATTGGTTTCAAGTGTTGGCACAAGGCCAACAGTTACCGGCCAGGGGTAAGTCGATTACAGTGTTCAAAATGTACTTACTTTATCAACCCCGAAAGGATTATACTGGCTCAATACAATTTTTTTTTTTCTAAGATAAGCTTTCCTAGTGACAGAATGAGTTAAGATCTTTATTACTCTTTTACTCTATACTCTTTTACTTGTTTCAGTCATTTGACTGTGGCCATGTTGGAGCACCACCTTTAGTCGAGCAAATCGACCCCAGGACTTATTCTTTGGAAGCCTAGTATTTATTCTATCGGTTTTTTTGCCGAACCGCTATGTAACGGGGACGTAAGCACACCAGTATCGGTTGTCAAGCGATGTTGGCGGGACAAATACAGACACACAAACATATACACACATACATATATATATACATATATACGACGGGCTTCTTTCAGTTTCCCAAATCCACTCAAGGCTTTGGTCGGACCGAGGCTATAGTAGAAAACACTTGCTTAAGGTGCCACGCAGCGGGAATGAACCTGGAACCATGTGGTTGGTAACCAAACTACTTACCACACAACCACTCCTGCGCCTTTATTCTTTAATTTTTTTGCTTGTTTCAGTCATTTGAATGACTGTGGCCATGCTGGAGCACAGCTGCCAAGGGATTTTAGTCGAACAAAGCGACCCACAGAACTTATTTTTCAAAAGTCTTGTACTTATTCTATCAGGCCCTTTTGCCGATCCGTTAAGCTACAGGGATGCAAACAACCAACACCGGCTGTCAAGATGGGGCAAACACAGACATACATACAAAGATATACATAGATACATGGGTATATATACCTATGTATACGTGTGTATATATATATATATATATATATATATATATATATATATATATATATATATATATATATATGCGACGGGCTTCTTTCAGTTTTCGTCTACCAAATCCACTCACAGAGCTTTGGTGGGCACGAAGCTATAATTGAAAACACTTGCCCAAAATGTCATGGAGTGGGACTGAACCCGGTACCATGTAGTTTTAGAAGCAATCTTCTTACCACACAACCACTCCTGCGTCTATGTATAGAAAATACATGAGAAAGCTTGAAAAGAATATTATCAATGCTAGCAGAAAGACAACCTTCCTGGCGGTTTTCTGCTAGTCACTTGATAATATTTTCACATTTGATTCCCAATTCTAATCCTTTTTACGATATTTTACATCTAATTATTTCTTTGTATAATAGTGCTCAATTGCTTAGTAAATATTGCTTTCATTATTTTATCACAGCCATAATCTCTCCTTTTTAAACAGACATTAAGGTAGTCCAACTACGGAAAGAGGAGAAACTTGTTAAGTTTTACCTTCCCCTCAAAGCAACATAGATATTTCAATTCAGCAGCCCATCTGGAAGCTTTTGCGGCGCGCGAGCGCGCGTGTGTATGAGAAAGAAGGGGAGAGAACGTTGCAAACAATGAGAAGGAGAGAGAACATTGCAAACAATGAGTGAAATATGCAATGAAAAAGTCGTATATATAAACTACAGATGTATACGCCACCGAATTTGTTGCCGTATAGCATCCAGAAAAATTGAACCTTTTTAACGAAATTTTCTACAAATACCGCTTAGATGTTGTGGCTTCGGAGTATATAGGGATTTATGAGAATGAATTTTTCCGAGGAGGTGGAGAGAGGAGTTTCGGAAAAATTCACAAGATCCGACATTTTTTCCCTTATAACTTTCAGGAAAATGGATATCTTTTAATGAAAGTTTATACAAATACCTTTCAAATGGCATAGATTACAATTATGAGGAAATTTGGGGGGAAAATCTTTTCCGATGGGTGGGAAGAGGAGTTTCGGTAAAACAGAGTTTCGGATCAGGAAGACCAAATAAGTTATAACTACTCTGTTGTAACAGGTATTTTCTCTCATTTTTTTTTAAACCACAGCCTTCGAAATGATAGCAGGGTGAGGGGCATCTTTGTATGGAAAATAGTTATGAAAATTTTTTTACAACCCCTCCTCCCTCATCATCCCACTCCGGACTTATTTTGGCTAATTTTCTTTTGCACTTCAAAACCATGGGAGGAGCTTCTATATACAGCTGAACCGAATTCACATCCTTTTCGCCATTAATATACTTACGAATTACATCAACAGCATACAATTTTGTTCCTTTCCGTATACATAGTTCAGGAAAGAATAGTATATATTTACAGGAAAATCTAAAGAATATCTCGTTAGCGGAAAAACATGTCAGGTGCGAATGAGTAAGAGCACAATAAAATCTCTTGATATCGATAACATCGCTAATCTTTCGTGTTTGGTATTTACAATTATCAGTTTACTTCGTGGATTCGATTTCCATCGAGGTTGATTCAGCCATGTATTTTTCCTGAGTAGATAGAAAGAGTATAAAAAACACACTGCAGTCACTTTAACGAATTATAACCGTCTTCTGATAAAACATGACCATTAAGTCGTGCGTCAATTGTCGAAATCAGCATTGGTAATAACAGCGTAGTAAGGTGAGATAATACAATAGCACTTAATATTGAATGAATTTGATATCAAATTAAGTTCGACTTGAGAGCAGACATGGGTGTGTGGCGAAGAAGTTCGATTCACAACCAAGTAAATGCGTATTCAGTCTCTGTGCACGACATCTTAGATCAATATGTGCCAGTGTTCTTCTACTATAGCCACGGGCCGACCAATGCTTCGTCAGTGAATTTAGCAGACGGAAATTGGATGGAAACCTATTGTATACACATACATATATATACATCCACACAAACACGCATGTATATGTATGTTTGTTGGTGTGCATATATGTATGTATGTTTGCGTGCGCTTCTGTATTTCTGTTTGACACCGCTTGACAACTAGTGTTAGTTTGCGTTCGTAACTTAGTGGTTCGATCAAAGGAAATGATAAAATAACTACAAGGACTTTAAAAAATACGAATACTGGGATGTTAATTTGTCCGGTTACATCTATAAGGTAGTGCTCTAGTGTGGCCATATTCGAATGACGAGTAAAGGAGCTAAAGAATAATCCCTCTATGTTGTCAATTAAAATATTATCGATGCCCGCTTCTAGTTTTATCTTTTTGAAGTTTGCAAAACAAACATACAATAAATTATTAAATTTGATTATATCCACTGGAGCTTAACACTACAGATTCATCATTTTCTTTCCAATAGAGAAGCATCATTAATTCTAGAAAGATCTAAGTATATTTATAAAATTTACTGTAGCTTCCAAAATTTTTCCTTTAATACAATAACAGTCTAAATCATTTTCGAAGTTGGTTTAAATATCATTGATGGTTTTGCTGATGTTTTTGCACGAAAGTTTCAATTTTCCTATTTTCTATTTTCCCATGGAATGTTAACAGATTTAAGATAAGAAATAGATTCTCAAATTTAAAAAGACGGGTGTTGAAATGTTTCTGATTTTTGCAAAATTCTTAGCTTTGTAAATAACCTGAAATAATTAGATTAACAAAAAAAATTAATCGAATCTCGGTTATAATCTCGAATGCAGAGGCAATTACTTTTCAATTCAAATCATGTAGACATTATATATATATACATACCTACATACACGCACACACACGCACGCACGCACGCACACACAC
>NC_068995.1:19861456-19862573 GCF_001194135.2 Octopus bimaculoides
TTGGCGTTAGGAAGGGCATCCAACTGTAGAAACTCTGCCAAATCAGATTGTAGCCTAGTGTAGCTATCTGGTTCACCAGTCCTCAGTCAAATTGTCCAACCCATGCTAGCATGGAAAGCGGACGTTAAACGATGATGATGATGATGATGATGATGATGATGATGATGATCTTAGATTATGTTTTAAATTATCCCCAGTCTATTTCTTAGTACATTATTAATTAGTTAACCAGTTACCTGATTAGTGACATCATATTCAATTAGCTAGATGACGCCTTACTCTCTGTGAACAGGAGATGAAGTTCCAAGTTTACTCTGTCCAAAAAGAGAGAAAAACATGTGGTGTAACTGCTTTATTTTATCTCAGTGACGCTAAAATTGTAAGTTTATCAAATAGCATACACTTTATTTTGAACGATCACAAAACGATGTACAATTAATCAATTAACTAATCAATTAATTAAACATGTTTTCAATAAAAGTTTTCTTAGGCAATTCAGATGAACCGGTTCGACTGTCCGATTTTGTATGCTTTACGAATAGTTATCAGCTACTATTGTCTCCGCAGACTAGGGACATATATTCTGTTTCTGATAAAGGTGTAAGAAAGCTGGCAGCTAGTCAGACCGTTCTCGTTTTCCTGCCAGAGACAGAGCCCTGTAGTGCAACAACTTCTAAGAAGTTTTATTGTGACATTTAAATGGTAGGGATATGAAAAAGTTGTACCTCGCATTACATTCCAAATTATCAAATAATGTTGGACTTTTCATGAGCTCTTTTGTTTCTTTGGGGCATTAGTTTTTCTAGCTTGATGGTTTCCCGACATTCCGGTCTCATTTTCTTGATCAAGTAATTTTGTTTTGAGGTTATTTATGGAATAAATTACATGACTTACGTTTGTTAACGATGTTATTACTAACGCCTTTAGACAAAAACTTTAATAAAAAAGAAAAAATAAATAAGAATTTGAATACATACAATCGCACACATGAACACAAAAAAGGAAACAGAAGCAGGCATACAAGGACAAATAAAGTGACACACACAAACACACACACGTATATATATATATATATACATATATATATAGTATGTATATCTGTATATGAACATATCTC
>NC_068995.1:19862833-19864591 GCF_001194135.2 Octopus bimaculoides
TATATATATATGAGCATGCATATCTATACATACACGTATATATATTCTTTTATTCTTTTATTCTTTTATTGGTTTCAGTCATTTGACTGCGACCATGCTGGATGGAGCACCGCCTTTAGTCGAGCAGTTACGGGGAAGTAAACACACCAACATCAGTTGTTAAGCAGTGGTGGGGGACAAACATATATACATACAGATATACGACGAGCTTCTTTTAGGAGTTTCAGGAATGTTTGTATGCTTAACACTTGGAACATTAGAAGAGTCTGACCATCTCTCATTTATTCTGTTAACTTTTTGATCTTGGTCGAAGTTTTTCTCGTTTGAGAAAAACTAAATCTAATCTTTTGCTGGATTTTTCAGATTGTTTAAGAGCCTTTTAGATCTAATCTAGTGCTTTTTCTTTCTTTCTTTCTTTTTTCTTTGCTTTTTCTGACAAATTGACCTTTCCTCATCATATTAGACTTATATCTGATGTCTTCGTGGACAACATTTCTTACTGTTCCTTCTGACACATGGAGGTCTTTTGCAATTGACCTCTTGGACTTTCTGGGATTGCAATCAATAATCTGTTGAACTATTTGGATAAATTCAGGTGTTCTAATAATTTCAGAACGTTTAGAATGCTTTTTATGCTTTGATACTGGTTATACGTTTCCATCTTCGGTCGCTCGCTCCTTACACCCTTTATAATCACAATAACAGCATACCTCTTCATTTCTTGAGTAAGCTGAGGGCCTACAATTATTATTTTCTGAAACAAAGATTATACAGAGTTAGTTTAAAATGTAGCAATGACCACCAAAAAGGTATGTCCTCAAATACCTTACGCGCTCTGTATACACACACATACACAAAAGCACGCTCACATACATACACACATAGAAAGAAGAAAGGAAGGGGTAGATATAGAGGGAGAGAGGGAGCTTAGTTGATAAACAGATATTTGCATGTATATGCATGTGTGTGTGTAATTGTATAAATTCATTTTAAAGTTTTCTCTAGTTATCTATACGTAGCCGAAACGCATTACTTTTCCCATACGGTTTTCTTAGCTTTCATCTTTCTCCAACTCTATCTTTCTTTCATTTTTTTTTCTACCTCTCCAGTCACTCTCTCTCATACACTCTCACTCACTCTCATACACTCTCTTTCAGTCTCTCACTCTCGCTCTCCCTCCCGTTCTTCCTCGCCTTACATATTTCCGCCGCTTCTCTATAGTAATCACTCACGTACTTTTCTTTATTTCTTATCTTGTCCGCATTTTGTTTCACAAGTCGGATTTTTTACCACCCACACAATACAAAATTTTCTTTCTCGCTTTCTCATTTCTGTTACAGAAATAGCAAAGCACAAGTTACTTATGAAACAAGGACGAAATAACAAATGCTCCTTGTATGAAATCATTCCCACGGAGTCAGAATATTTCTAGATTCACTTCTTTTACATTTTCCCGCTACTTTCTTTCTCTTGCATCTCTTTCTTACTCTGGTTTTCTTTCTTTACTTCTCCCCCCCTCTCTCTCACCTTCTCTCTCTTTTCCTCTCTCTAACTCTCTATCTATCTCTCTCACTGATTATATGCGTTTGTGCCTGTGCGTCTTTTCGTGTGTTTATACATGTATGTCGATTTATGTTGTACAAACAAAAGAGGTGCTATAGTCATGTGGCAGAGGCCTTACATGCAAGTATGTATGTTTATACATGCATATATGTGTATGTACGTATATACATATATATATATATATATATATATATA
>NC_068995.1:19864659-19867843 GCF_001194135.2 Octopus bimaculoides
GGCACGGAAACTTATATGTATATCATTCTGCCTCAATAATGGAACTGCAGATACAATATCCCTGCATATCTCACAGCTATTTTCATTACTCCACTTCACTCTCTATTTCGTATCTTATGTAAATTAACTATTGCTTAACCATTTTCTCGCACCGTCTCTGATGAAGGAATATATAAAATATCCCAGAAACAGCTGCAAGGCCTTTTCTTTATAACTGTTCTGAAATCTTTCACAGCCTTGGATTTTTATCTCATGCTCTTTACTCTTTTTATTCTTTTACTTGTTTCAGTCATTTGACTGTGGCCATACTGGAGTACCACCTTTAGTCGAGCAAATCTTATTCTTTGTAAGCCTAGTACATGCAAATATAGATTGGGAAACTTTGTTCCGAACATATAGAACATAGGATACCAACAATTATTCGTCTATTCGATGGTGATTGTTCTGACGCTAAACAATCACAGCCGAGATTACTTTGTGTCTATGAGGAGGGCTTCAGCGGTCACTCGAACTGCTAAAATTAAGATGATAAATTTTCTTCATAATATCTTAAGTCTTAATAAAGAAAGTTAGCATTCAAAAATGTTTGTTTAGTTAACGTGAATAAAAAACAAAATTATAGTACTTGTTAACTTATGTACCAAAAAGAAAAACAAGCAAGAGCATGATAACCTAATACGATAACATCACAAATGAAGCAAAATAACTGCATTGTTAACGTCATTATGTAATGGTATTAGAAATAACCTTTTGTATAAATACAAAATCCTGTCATTGATCAAATTGAATACTTGACAATCAGTAAAACGTGTGACTAATTTGGTCACAGTCAATGTAATTACTTAATTACATTTTTAAATTAACTTGTGATCTACTCTGAATCCTTTAACTAGAGTTCGTTACCCTTCTTGAATTTTTACACATTTGTTTCACTCCTTCGTATATTCATTCATACAATCATGCAAACATTTATACAGACCTGTGAGAGTATGTATTTCTTTTTAAAGTGACAATTGGTCACGCGCGCATCACGTGACAAGATCTTCTAGTCAGTCTACTCTGTAGATTTGAGCAATTGTTGTTATTTCACTGATCTTTAGTCAAACTGATTTGAATGCCCTCGTTGGCAGAACTATGCAAAATTTGCATATTATCTGCGTGTTCATCAACAGCCACCCCTCTCTTAACCATTTCACTGACTTTTTCAACACTGTCATGAAGACGTAGTTGAGTGTCCGTCTCTTACTGCGAGAAACTTGTGCTGATATTTCTGAATTTCTTTACTAGACTCGTAGACAGTCCATGGCAAGAAAACTCTCTTCTGGTATCGCGCTAACATACTTCGATGACACAGATTGATCTCAAAGAAAAAAGATTAATGAATAATGTTTCTCTCTAGGTCAAACGTAATGTGGTGCTGTTAAGTTTATCGTAGTAACAACAAGACTTAACTGACGTTTCAAGTTCAACGCTGCGCAGCAACAACAAAAGAGAAGCCACCGATGAAAATCGACCCCCCCCCCCCTCCAGATGCATTTTTGGGTGAGGGTACTATATTATGTAGCATCGCATGTTATTTTTGCTGGTTGATATTTAATAACTGTTTGCATTGCTAGTATTTTATTTCTTCTGTGTTGCGTTACTGAACAATATTTTCTTTATATTTGTAAGGAAAGAAAACTGTGAATTAAAACCCAAGCGTGAAACAAGCAGTGACAATAAAATAATATTCATTCTTACACGTTGCACTCTAACTTTAAATCCCATCTAGGATAATTTAGCCTTCTCTACTTTCGGAATTCATAAATGAAGTACCACTCTTCTCTCTAGACTCTACTTCTAATTTTAAAATTCAGGTTTATCACAACGTAATGCGCTAATTGGGCCTCAGACTTGCGTTACGGATACATATGTCTGTTGAACAGATACTCGGTCAATTACACGGTAATTTCACGTATAGAATTTTAACGTGCCATACAACTAAATGATGATCATCAAAAACGACGGTTAATCCAGTAATTAAAAGCTGTTGGGAGAACAGGCTGTCGATTAACATGGCATTCTTCTTCAGTTCAGAACAGGATCCACGATGACGATGCTTAAATAAAGAGATTCCATTTTACTTTCTATTCCATTTTATTCATTTTTCAGTTTTCCATTTGTTAGCAATATATATATATATATAAAGAGAGAGAGAGAGAGAGAGAGAGAGAGAGAGAGAGAGAAAGAGAGAGAGAGATGAAAAATCATTCTTGAAAGAGACACGTCGCAAAAAAATAAAAAACAGGATGAGAAAGAAATATATGAAGAAATAAAATAATTGAGATTCAGTAAAATAACGCCGACAGAATGATAAAGAGAGCGAAGGAAAAAAGAGAATAAATAGATGGAGAAAGAGTGAAGAGAGAAGAAACCGGAAACTGGTACCAAGTGAGAGGCAGAAAAATGGTAGTCGAACATGAGAGGGTGGCAAGGATACAAAACAGACAGAAACTATAAGTGGAGAAATTATAATAGCGAACGAGCCAAAAGCTACCAGAATTTCTTTACCATAGCGGTATTCCATTACAGAGCTTGGTATTTAACTGCCTGGAAATAAAAGACCAAAGAGAAGCAAACATCAAGGAAATGTTAACTGATTATTTTGATGAGTGAACACTACTTTTCAAACATCATGGCAAGAAGGAAATAGTTACTTTTATTTCTAAGAGTTTTGGGAAATATTCTTACACAGATGATTCATCAATCCTTAAACTAAATCTTTTTTCTAATCCTCCCCTCTCCTGTTTCTGTCTTTTGTTTACATTTCGTACATATGATGCGAAGGTGATGGTAATGACTAAAGAGGGTTGGGAGCAATCCTTTTCATCAGAAATTCATTAGTTTTGGGTATTTTCCTTTTTTTACGCACGTATGTTTCGCGTGTTTTTTCTGTCACTACGTATGAATCCATGGATATGTATGTATGTATGTATGTATGCATCTCTTTGTATGAATATTTATGTAACATGTAAGCAAATATATCCATCTATTTATGTATGTATATATGTATATATAGGTGTGTGTGTGAATGTATATGTATTTATGTGTATATATGTATATGTATGTATGCGTGTGTGTGTGTGTGTTTGCAAATATGTTTGTATATATATATATATATATGTGTGTGTGTGTGTGTGTGTGT
>NC_068995.1:19867853-19877853 GCF_001194135.2 Octopus bimaculoides
TGTAACGATGTAGAAATACAGCTGCTAATTTCGAAGATGTTCCAGTAAAAACAAAATGCTAAAAACCAGAACAAAAGTATCGTAGAATTCTAAGAAAATAGCTTAGAAAACAATTTAGTCAAAAGAAACGTTCAGCTAGAATATTTGTCAGGTGGCCATAGCGGTGGAATTTTGAGTACACCATGAACGTATATATATGTACCCATGCACAGACACAAACCTGCACATGCACACACATACACATGCTTCTTTTAAAGTATCGCTTGGCAAAAGAGAAGTCAAAACATGTTTACGGTGTACTCTGTAATTTTATTTATTATAAGCTAAAGGTTGCTTGTAACCCATTAACACATTACGATTCGTAGTTTCATCAATTCTCGGGCTTAAAAAGTGATATCAAAGAAACATTATTTGTATATGTTCATACATTGGATCAGTGGCTGCCACTGGTGGAAGGAACTAGTTTGGTGTGCTGCTATGGAGTCCATGAGTGGGTGTTTACTTAGTTGTATAAATGGTCGGTTTACAACTTCTATATAAATGCTTCGAGTTTGATTACCCGATAAGCTTTTTTAGAAATAGCTTTCATATGTATATATATGCTTGTGTTTTTGCGTGTGTGTGTGTGTGTGTATGTGTGTGTGTGTGTGAGTGTATCTGTGTATGTGTCTCTGTATGTGTGACTCTCTCTCTCTCTCTCTCTCTGAGTTGATGAAAAGCTATTTATCTCATGTTTTCGTTATTTGATGATTGAATCATATTGATTGATGACAAAATAACATGATATTTTATTAGATATCATTACATATGCTTTGTTTATGCAAAGTATTAATGCGATATGAAAATAAGAATTACGTCTGAAATAAGCACATATGACATAAGGAATCGGATTATCATTCAGGATTAGAAAGACATCATAAAATGTTATAGAGTAGTTGTTAATCTTCTGGTAAGGAACGGTCAGTGGTCACTGTTTGTGTTTTCTCTATATTTCTCAAAGTATAATGAAGTTGATTGCATCTAATTTTGAATTAGCTTCTTGTTAGCGGTACCAGAATAAACAATAGATTTTCAAGACAATTGTTTATGACTGAACAGAGGTGCTGTAAGTGTGATTCAAGTTGGGACGGGGAGAGAATGATGCTACCGTTGCTGTTGTTGCTGTTGTTGTTGTTGCTGTTATGAAGTTCTCGGTATATCTTATCATTAATAGATGACTGACTTTAGCTCCTACACAGTTCAGTTTCGCTCCACCATAATAGCAAACTCTGCTAATATAATCGAAGTTTCTTCGCTAAATCATCAAATGTGATTATATTTGTATATATGAGTGTATGTAAGCTTTAACATAAGAAGGGTTGTTTGCATATAGGCATGCAATATATGTATTACAAACGTATCGAGGAAGTGTATGGGTAGAAGCGATGGAACGGATTAACGTGCGTATATTCAATAATCATACATTTAACCTCGATGTGTAGGTAGACCCCTGTGGTTAAACCTCAAGTCTCCACTTACATAAAGAGCCAAACAATAATTCGCATATTTGCGCATGGTTTTTATCCACTCAACAGGAATGTTTTACGTCTATTCAAGAGAAACAGGGAGAAAGAGGATGACAGTAAAGCAGTGTGTGTGTGCTTGCATACATGAGTGTATATGTGTGTGCGAGAGAGAAACAGAAATGTGAGAAAATGCAACAAGCAATAGAATTACCTCTAAATATGAGAATGTGTTCACAGAAGCGTTGAAGGACTTTCTGTACGTGCGTGCTAGTGCGCGCGAAGGTGTATGTGTGTGTGTGTGTGTGCGTGTTTGTGTATGCGTGTGTGTGTGTTGTGCATGTTGTGTGTGTGAGAGAGATATAACGAGAGAATGACAGAAATGTGAGAAAATAGGAGCAACGAAATTAGCTCTACATATATGAGTATGTATGCGTAGATGTGCTGAGAGAGTTTGTGTGTGTGTGTGTGCGCGTGTGCGTGTGTGTGTCTGTGTGTGTGTGTATGTCCACATGTGTGTGTACACGTGCACGTGTGTTCGTGAATGCATTTCTCATCTGAAACGATGAAACTCACTAAGGCTCTAAATAATAGCGTGCAAATATTGAACCTAAAAACACTTTGAACGCAACAAATGTAGAAGGCTGCCCATGTGAGTGGAAACCACGTCGTAATTATAAATCTGAGTTCGAATCCCACAGGAAGCCTTTGGGTTTTTCTAGATAAGGCTGCTTGGTTATTCGAGATGCTGCTGTCTCCGAGTCAACACCAGGTGACCAATGTCCCGAACCGTCTGCATGCAGGTTGGGAGCTGCGGCTTCCAGTGACATCTTCCACCAGCGATTTTCGTCCCCTTCCCATCGTTACAGGGCTTGGAGAGTTGTGATCGTGTTCGTGGACGTGGAAAGATCCTTCGACCTGCGCAATGGAATTTTAAGGTGAAGTGCAGTCTGCGCTGAATTGGCCCCACCGTTTACACCCGGAGTTCATCTGCCGTGGCCCAGAAATCTGGGACGATGACGGAGTCGTAGGTTTTTTATCGGGTCGTAGGTTTTTTATCGGAGTATCTTTCTTCTAGACAGGCTGCCGATCATGGCTAACGAGCCTCATCTGCTCTGAGCAGCCTGGTTATACTGCACCAGACACCCGCAGTCTTCCTCTCCTGTTCGTTTAGATCCAGATGGTACCACGAAGAGGTCGAAGTAGGACTTGGGATTTGCGTCATACTGTTTGGAAATTTTAGCCCAGTATGGTATTCATCCAACCAGCATCCGGTGACTATGCGGACCCTCATTAACCACCCATTATATTATCACACTAAAAATTAATTACTTTTGCTTTTGTTATTTTCGTTTTACACTTCGTTATATGTTTTACATGAAAAAGTATTTTCTATTATTCTCAAGTTTTCGTTTCTATAATCATTATTATTATATAAGTGCATACGTGTATTAGTCAATGCATGTTGACTGTACATACACATATCAAACATAAATTAATTTATCCTCTTCCTAAAGTTAAACGCACCCAATAAACTCTCCTTGTACTCCAATACATTTTACTTTCATCCTTGACACTGCGAGTATCTCCAGCATACGTGTTGTCCTCTCCAGTTTGAATAACACTGTTTTTGTGTTATATTAGATAAGCCGTCTCCACTTCTTTTTTACGTTTCCATTCGACAAAACACATCAAGAAAGCAATGGGCAAGAATAAGGGAAAGCAATAAATATGAACAGAAGTTAGATGTCTTTTGTTTGCTAGTTCTTGATGTTGCTTTCTTACTTTTGTTCTTCTTTTTTATTTTATTTTATTTACTTGTTTATTTATTTTTGTCACATGTCAGGAAGTTATCACTTTACTGAATTTTATATGTAGACAATAAAATGTTTGACCATAAACCCTGGCAAAAGCAGACAATCGGTCGCTATGCTACGTGGATGGCTTATCTTAACCGTTTTTACGACAAAACATTAAACGACTTTGCCAGGTGCTAAGAGAAAAAAAAATTCAACGACAAAATTAATACAAGTATTCTACAGCAAGATATTAAAGGTGTAAATTCGCGGAGGAGATAAAAGTAATAAGGTAAAAAAAAAAAAAAAGAAACAATTGAAAAGTTTTGAATTTATAAGCAATTCTGCATCAATAAATATACCTTGGTGATAACTTTTGTTGAAATGATAATTTGAATGACTAATCTACGAATTTATATGTATGCATTTATGCACGCCTATCTATATACATATATACATACATACATACATACATACATGCATTTATATATATATATACACATGCACACACACGCACACGCATATATATGTATAATATGTACATATTCAAGCAAACACACGCGCGCACATACTTAAACATACACGTACATATTCGGTGATTAAGAAATATCATGGCAATAAATTTATCCAGACAGATTTCATTAAATATCTTTATATTCAAATAAGCTCTGAAATATATTTAGAATATGTTTATCAAGACTGTATGCATACATTCATACATACTTGCGCACATACATATATATGTATGTGTGTGTGTGTGTGAGTATGTGTGTGCATATATTTGTATGTATATATGTATATACGTATGTATACTTACATGTTTCCATATATATATGTGCATACATGTGTGTGTACAATATATGGAATGGTTAATGAAATGAATATATTCTATACAACTTGTGAATCTTTTATATATATATGAAAATTTACGATTTCTTAAACATTTTTGCGAGTCAAATAGTGTTATCTGCTTTGTTCATGAACACAACTGACCGTGTAGTGCGTGCTTTACTCTCATTCGGCTCGTCAGTTACGAGGCAATTTATCTTTATTGATAAAATTGTCTTTGTCTAATATGGACGAATACTTTGCTTTATGACAGTGTGAGGTGATATGGGATATGATAGCATTTATTCTTTACCTCGAACGCGTATATAGAGACTTAAGTGAAGTGAAATAGTTTTTCTGACAGAATTTATAACTTTCTGAGAACTGACTTTTCTCAGCGCGAGAACTTAGCTCTGGATCTATGAAGTCGTCTCTGTGAGGCCTATCTGTTTGCTAAAAATAATTGCCAAATATTTTTAATCACATTTAACTGTTGTTATAGAATAAGAGCGAAATTGGAAAATGTTGTTCTTGATATACAAAAAGACAGGCTGTTCAAAGACGGAACGCCTATATAATAGGAATGGTTCATTATATTTGACCTAGAGTTAAAAAGGATCTTTGTGGTATGAGCCACTGCATGTCAAAATCTTTATAACAAGTTTTAAATGCAGTGTATAGAAGCTAATTTGTGACGCTGAATCCGAACTTGTTATTCATTTATTCCAGAAAAATTTTCCGAAAATATTACACGTGTTCAAAGTTTGAGAATTTTTAGAATTTTCAGCTAATTCCTACTGTTATGAATACAAGCAATTATGGAACACGTGATGGCTACACTCCTTGTGCACATGCGCAGCATCTTTGGTTACTATGGAAACAGAGTTGTTTGCAAACAGTTCTGGAACACATGGTGGTTATATTCCTTGGTTACTATGGAAACAGAGTTCTTTGTTTTGTGTAAAATACTCGCCTCTGATTGGCTAAAATACCTAAATTTTGCAAACTTTATGGGCTAATAATTTTTTAATTATAAATTTGTAAGATTTTCATTTTCATAATTAGTATACGAAACTTAATCCATATACCAAATTTGAAAACAATTAGAACAAAATTGGAGACAGTGGTTACAAAAATTAACAACCGTACTATTGTTTTATTGAGGTTCGTTAATAAAAAACGTGCAAATTTTGTAGAATAAGTTTTTCCTGGTTTCTCAAAGATTTTCCTGGATTTCGGTCATTTGTACTCAAAGGGAAAACTCAGAGTACCAAGAAACTGAAACATGTGTGTTGTGTGTGCGCATATATATTTGTGTGTGTGTGTGTGTGTGTGTGTGTGTGTGTGTGTGTCTGTGTGTGTGTGTGTGTGTGTGTGTGCGTGTGCGTGTGTGTTAGGATCTTAGTAAAATTGCGATGCAACATTTCGGAAGCAAAGGTCTATAAAATTTGCAGAGACAGGGAGAGTTAACATTTTTACACCGCTAGCGTTTCGCCAATGTTATGATTGTATCAATTGTGATAACCTCGATGATATATCTTGTTTGCCGTATCTGGCAAAATACTTATCTACACTCTGTAAAGAAAGGTTGCTGATGTGTAACATGTACATATCCTTATCCTCTACACCACCATTATCCCCAATACCACGTCGACCACAAGTACTCAACGACACATATTTCACGTTGCCCCTACAGTGACTCCAATATACAGATGTCATTGTTAGCCATTCTTAAGTTCACCCAAGAGAAAGCCACTAAGCATGATTCCTGTAGTTCTTAAAATAGGCATGAATATCGTTGAAGCCCTTACGAGATATTCTTCTCTTTTCTTTTTTGCTGCTAAATATATTTAAGTAACCACAAGCACGCACTGGCACTTAAATACATACATACATATATACATACATACATACACACACACATGCACGCACACATGTATGTATGTATGTATGTATGCATTAATTGATTAACAAAACACGTGTGTTTGCGTGTTTACTACAACAGATCCCAATATGTCTGTCGTTAAAATACATTCACAAATTGTTCCATGAGCATTAAACGATAAGTTATACTATTCACTGCCATGACAATTAATCTGCACGATTAATAATAAACAAAGTTAAACTATCTCTCCCTCCCTCTCTCCTCTCTCTGTCTCACACGCACACTCACAAACACGTACACACACACACATACACGCATACGCGCACGCATTCAAACATGGTGTTTTTGTTAGATGAGTTATTTGACAATTGAACAGATTGCTTTGCGTTATTTGTTGTGACTTTTCGCACTCTGATATCGGGTCCCAACAGAAGACATTCTTGCCGCTCATCCTGCGTCTCCAGTTCTGAGAATATCGGGTATGTTACAAAGGAAGGCATAATGCTTTGCCAAATTTTGTTCGACTCCTTCGCCTATCACCGAACACTTTGAAATATGAAACGAAGCCTTCCGGTATCTCAAGCACTGGTACACTTGCACTGCCAGACAGCATCATAGGTCGATTCAAATAACAGTTCTGTTGCAGCAATAGACATGAATGTGGGGAAGAGACGCTGGGGTAAAATATGTGTTTCCGTATCCACAAAAATTTGTGTGAGTGGAAATGTGTGCAAAATAATGAAACAGAGATTTGACTGGTAATACAAGGTAAAAGTATGATTCGGATCACAAGGTATCAAATTTATTCGTGTTTGATTTATATTCAAAAACAATTCAAAGTCAGGTGTAGTTCAGTCAACCTAGTATTACATGCATACATCATCCATTTTTGTAAGCATATATGGATGTATATATGTATGCATGTATGTATGTATGTATGTATGTATGTATGTATGTATGTATACATGCATGCATGCATGTATGTATGTATGTATGTATGTATGTATGTATGTATGTATGTATGTATGTATGTATAGGTTCTTTTATTAATTTCAATGACTAATCTATCGATCTTCCGATGCTACAGGGCAGAAAGGCATTTCTTATTTGCAGAATTAATCTTACTGTCCAGTGCGGCTGGTTGTTTTTAGAGTATCAACCATTTCACTAGTTATATATACATCTACACACACACACACACACACACACACACACACACACACACACACACACACACACACACAGCAATAATAAATATCTCTGGGGCTATAAACAACAGTAGCATCGTCCCCTATGGTTCAGCCACATTTAGGTAGCAGATATATTTCACGATATATATATATACAGTATCAGTTAGAGGTGTTAAGCCCTCTAAGGGATAGGAGTATCCAGTGGCACTCCTGGTAATTACCTCAGTAAATATGGTCCTTGGTATAATGTATACGGCAGCAGGTAATTTAAAAAGGTATATATTTATATGTATATACATATACACACACACACACATACACACACACACATATATATATAGGTAATCATTGTATTGGGTATGTTGGTAACAGTTAGCCGATGAGCACGTTCAGTACCTATGGTTACGTTATCCACGGTATTCGCACAATTGTCGTTGGATCTACCTAAGGAATTCTTCGGTGTTCGTTGAGTATATAATAAATGATAGAGACAAAAACTTCATTGCTCACAACGATCGTTTCGACCCATTCTGCATCGATTCATCGTGGGTGGGATACTATACAACTGGTTGAGGGACAGATTCCGTTGCGATTTTATAGACATTTGCCTACATGGATTTAGTAGTAAATCAAAGACAGGGAGTAAATAACACCGCAAAGGAATCTGTCCCTCTCCGTTCCTGCCCAACGGCTTAGCCTACGGTCACTAACAATATGGTGTACGAATACAGTGCGAAACAAGGTTTGTATAACGAGATAACCCTTATAACAACACCTGACGAGACGCTTCTGCACCTAGGGATGCAGCACAGCCAGTTGTTCAGTACCTCACCTGCTAGGGATTGATGCGGGATGAGTCGAAACGACCGGTGCGAGCAATAAAGTTTCTCATATATTCAATTTTCTATCAGCTTTCAGTTGAATGCTAAATAATTCATTTATATATGTTGTTGTACTTGGGGATGGTCATATTGCCAGTTTAGCCAATAAAAACACACGCACTGTATATTTGGTGTTAATTTGCTTCAGCTTTATATTACATTAATCTTAATCTTATTTCGGCCAGAGTTCTTTCGTCACACTTCTGTGACCTCATCAGTGGTCCTTTGTTTCCTTCCTTTTTATGTGTGTCTCACCTTGCTAAATATCAGCCATTTTGTATTTATATATATATATATATATATATATATATGAATTAAATAATGAGGGTAGAAATTGATATTTATCAATTAAAACAAATGGTTTAGCATATTTAAAAAATCCGAAGATTAAAAATTATATTACATATAATTTAAGAGGAATGACCACTAAAGTGGATTCCTAATATGCTAAAGATAGCGGTCAAATCGCCTTACCACGAAGAGTGTGTTCTCAGCATATTAGGAATCCACTTTGGTGGTCATTCCTCTTAATTTGTATATATATATATATATATATGTGTGTGCGTGTGTGTGTGTGTGTGTGTGTGTGTGTGTGTGTGTATGTATATATATTATATATATGTATGTACGTATGTATATATATTATATATATGCATATACATGTATATATAAATGAACTATTTAGCATTCAACTGAAAGCTTATAGGTTTATTCAATGCTTTTAGTAAAATAAATATTCATTAATCTTTACAATGAAAACCTTCACAGTGACTTCGAAATTTCTCTCAAGTGTGTGAGCATGCCTCTGTGTGTGTGTGTGTGTGTGTGTGTGTGTGTGTGTGTGTGTGTGTGTGTGTGTGTGTGTGTGTATACACCATTGATCTTCATTGCGTATGTGTGTTGTCTCTGTATATAAGTGTGTATATACATTTTCGTATCATTAATATTTGTACCTATGCGTGTACATGTGTACGCCTTTACACGTGTGTGTGAAAACTTTGTCTGAGATTTGAAAGCAGAGGATCGGTGGGAGAGAAATTAATACATCAAGGAGAAAGAAGGAGAGATAAAACTGCTTCAAAATCATAGCACTAAAGTTTTCTTATACAACCAGAAGCAACCGGGCAAATAGCAAGTAATCGGATCAGGGCAAGGTAAAGGGTCGTGAGAAAAAGAGACAACGTGATGGTGGTAGTGGAAGGTGGCGCTGCTGGTAAAGAGGTTATATGTGGTGATGACGGTGATGGTAGTGACGGCGGTGGTAGCGACAGCGATGGGGGAGGGTGTATGTGTGTGTCGCGGAGATAGGAGGGGATGAGGTTGAGACATATGTGATTTGTTTTCCGCAGCATCTCATTTCAAACGATCATAAAGGCACGAACGGACACCAGGCGTCGCTGTTAGTTGGTTGCCTGCTTGCTTCCGGTTGTGGGAGATCGTTTAATGAACGAGCGGAATAAATACGTTGTAGGCATCCACCAATTAATTTCCAAGAGAATTACGCGTACGTTGCATGGGTTTATTTCTGTATACGTTTACACATATACATGTGTGTGTTCGTGCGCGTGTGTGTGTGTGTGTGTGTGTGTGTGTGCGTGAGATTCTATGCTTGTGTGTATCTCAATAAATCTGTCACGTGTTCAAATAAAGATCTTAAATTGTGTCTTCTAAGTAACCACACACACACACAAACACACACACACTCACACACAAACACACACACACTCACTCACATACATTCACACGCACATACACACATACGTATACACACACATATCCACACACGTATACGCATGCATACTTTATTTAATCTGTAAAAGAGAACAAGACAGTCTGACATACCTGGTGTGTGGGCCTTTTTTATATCACAAACACGCCACCATCACCCACACACACATACACACACAGATATATGATT
>NC_068995.1:19882853-19889491 GCF_001194135.2 Octopus bimaculoides
AACTCGTCCAAAGCTCTAAAAGTTCCGCCAATTCCGTGGTATTTATTTAAAGGATGACTAACAAAACTGACATTAGTGGGATTTGAAACCGAAATACAGAAACTTGGAAAGCCAATACCAGATCATTTATTTCTTAAGCGTGAAAGGATGAAAAACAAAGCTGGCATTGGCATTGGTGGCATTTGAAATATAAACACCTCCCGCAAAAACAAAATTTTGGATAGGTAGACCCAGATGCACTGAGGAACCACCAATTAGCCGTCTTCCTTAAAGTACCTTACATTTACTTACTTGTCCACTCATTTATGTTCGCTTACCATCAGCTATCGATGATTTAATCGGATAGTAAATTAATCTATATGTGAATCTGTTCTTTCAATCCACAATGAAGGTAATCAATTAACTCTTCAATCTATCAGAAAGGTAGCCAACAGTGAATTCATTAAAATTTGGGGGCTAATATTAGAAAATTACACAATGACTGTCCAAAATGTATCTATTTTAACTCAATTCTCTTCCATCATAGAATTATAAAATTAATCGATCGAAGAGAAAAATTCGCTCGGGGTCCGGATCATGTATAAGTGAATGCGTGGCGTTTAATCATATAATAATATAAATATTATATATATATATATATATATTATTTATATAAATTTAGAGGGATTTAGAAATAACAATATTTCTATATATATATGCATATATATATTTTTTAAATTTATATATATATATATATATATATATATATATATATATATATATATATATATATATATATATATATAGCACAGAAGTAGCACTGAATTTGAATCAGACAGTTCTGATCAATACATGAAACCCCCAATAAATGTGTTGCGTACCCCTCTTCCATTTGTCCACTCACTCGTATTATGCAAACCTATGCATATGCATCTCTGTGTCTGTGTGTATACATACACACGCGCGCGTGCATTTTATCATCTGAGTATAAACCTTATAATGTGATTTCCTTCCCCGTGTGTCGGCTAGTAAATGCTACCATACAGTGGGATTTCTGTCAATGGGATATATCTGAGGGAATCCTTAAATATCCGCAGAGTATATGCCAAGTATATTGATACAAGAAGATGGATTAAATAGCCGATTCAATCCATCTTCTTGTATTAATCTATACATATAAATTTGACATGGGCGATTCTTTCTTGCATGTATACGTGTATGCATATGTCGATAAGGGAGATAGAAATAAATAAACACATAAGTGATGAAAGAAAGGGAATTTGCAAATATTTTGTTTCTCTACGACAGCTTCCCTGTTTGTTCGACTTATGTATATGTATGTGTGTACATACTTTTTTACGTAGCAATGGTTATGTGTACGTGTATACACATGCACATGCAAATTGCCATTCCATGTCATTCTTACTAAGTTTTCTACGTGTGTTGGTTGTCTATAAATGTAATGCAATATTTCTAACAGCTAACTTATACATATAAAAAGAAGCATATGTATGTGTATAGCGTTTTGTGTATCTGTGTGTGTGTGTGTATGTGTGTGTGTTTGTGTATGCGAATGGGAATTTGTACAAGAGCGCGTAAGTGTATGAATGTGTTCATACGTAAGGTGGGGGAAAAGCGATAATTAAAGGTGAATAGCTTAGATAAGCTGATGGCTATACACCAGTAGTTAAACGATTGTTTATAAATGCCTATTTAAGGTGTATATGTCTAGACCTACATGTGTGCGCATGTCTGGACATATATATGTGTGTATGTATGTATGTGTGTGTGTATGTGTATATGTGTATGTGTGTGTGTGCATATATACATATAAAAATGGATTTTGTGTGAATGTGGGTACACATGACGCGCGCACACATATACACGTATGCATTAATATGTACCATACATATAGACACACAGACTCATGTAAAGTGATCTAAGTAGGAAATGAAACCGCAATAAAACGTCCCGAGAGAATAGGATGTGGCTGAAAGTAAATCCAATTTAATTACACGCGGTAGCCATCACAAACACAACGTGATACTAGTAATTCTCATTACAAATTTCCCATCACTATAGAACGGATTTTAGAGCGTAGATTGAACTTACAGTTTAAGATAGCTAGCAATTATTCATTCTGCTGTTAATTTATTTGAATAGAATACTTTACCCTCACATTCATTTCTTCATTCATTAGAATGGGATTTTCATTTTCTTGAACTGTCTAACCCCAGTGTGTTGGTCACATGATATTTTAATGACTCTAAGACACTGACTCAATGACGTCCGATAAAACTGATTTCTTTCTCTCTCTCTTTCTCTCAAGCTTTCTGTCTTTCGATTATTTCTTTAACGATTAATACATTAATATATAACAGAGGATGCCAACACTGTAGAGTTGGGTTAAGTCTCCGGATGGTTGAACGAACTTTAATCATCTCGCCACATCTATTCCTCATGCAAGCACTTTCCAGTTATAAGCAATGGCATGGGGACCAATTGACTTTATATTTGCCAGCGGCTCTTTACGTACATTTTGATAAATTCCTTATCGGTTATCCAATGACAGTATTTATTTATTTATTTACTTATTTATTTTTCTATTTATTTATTTATTATAACCTAGTCCGACAAGGTAAAATGCATAGTACCCATGACCTCTTTTCAGGCATCGGGCATTGGCAGAAGGAAATTATCCTCAGACCAGAAATCTGACCCGACTGCTTCCAACGGAATGAACTCTGTTAAAGGCGCCCATAGGCAAGAGGGTCTGTTGAACGGGGTGACCGATTACGACTCCTTCCAATACTCGCTATTGTAACTTCTGTGTGTGCATGCGTGCGCGCGCGCGTAACAAAAATGAAATCTGGAAAATTTGGGAATATTTATTCGGCATTACACATGTTTCATTTGCTAATAAGAATTACAAAATAATACATGTTGGATAAACATATGTAAGAAATGTCCTATTAGAAATTCCTATTCTTACATGTACAATTTTGTAATTCCTATAAGCAAATGAAACATGTGTAATGGTGAAGAAATTATATTCAGAAAATTTCTAGTTCCCTGTTTTGTTATATAATAACTCTGCTAACAATATTTCCAGACTTTTCAAATCTCAAATGTACCTCACATCAATACAACAATGACAACAACTACATACTGGATTGGAATACTGGAATAAGCAGCTGTCCTTCGAGAGGTTGTATTTTCCGAGTTGAGGCGGCTCAAACTCTACGACACGCGGAGACAAATGCAGCGAGCAGTGGTGGCGCAATGCGACAACAAAGTCACATTTCAAACTTTGGTAGGACACACGACGGGTGCATGCTAATCGATATCAAGCAAATACTTGCAGCTCTTCATTAACGCTTTGCTTGACCGTTCAGGATGAGTGGGAGCTCAAAATGCACAATGGATTCCAGGGCTTATCTCGATGGCTTAACACGACGACCTACCTCGACTCTCGATAAAAGAGACAGGGTGTTGTAAAAAGCTGCTAATAGCCGGGGGAAACAGGAAGTATTGGTCATTTTTGTATAATCTTTACAATAAACGCTTGAGGTATTTTGAAATTAGATAAATTTTCTTCAAATTCTTACTTATGAAAAAATACAAAATTTTTTAAAGCAATTTTATATATGATGTCATTCGTCTTTAATTATCACAGGTATTGTTGTATAGAAACAGATCATTCATTAGCAAATAGTCCTGTGGCCAAAGGCGTTCCAATCGTGGCGTTCCCTCTTTTTTATGCACCAATATTTGTTTACCTTTTGTAATGCAGTTGTGTATGCTACAATCAAATGGTAACTCATTGCTAAAGCAAATTTATACATTATTAAAAACAAATTAGATTTATAAATTCGGATTTAGGATTAGGATTTTGGGTTTGGGGTTTAGGGCCTAGAATTAGTGTTAGGGTATACAGATAAGGGTTTAGGATTAAGGTTTAGAGTTAATATTATAATCTAATTTAGCTTATGGATACGACTTTGCTGAGAAAAAATTTTTTTTTTAATAAATTTTGAGTTTCAAACTGATGTTTAGCTGAAATTTCAGAAGTTTGAATACTTTAAATACCTGGCATCACATTGTCTGCTTTTCTAAATGTACTTATTTTTTAAATAGTTCCAGCCGGCCAACCTGTCGTTTCGTTTTGTGTTTTAGCATAAATACAGTTTAGTGTTCTACCCCAGGCCAGGACATTTTCTCATCATAACATTTTTTAATAAAACATATTATAAACGCACAAAGAAATATCCGTGAGAGACATACATATCATGACCTGCAAGTCATGAGACCACGTACAACCCCGTAGTCAGGTTTTAGTAAATAATCATATTACACCTAAAAAGTTATGGTTGATAAATTAGAGCAAGCAGTTTCACCTTTATCAATCCTAAGAGAACACCATTTTCGGTTATTATCAGAATGCATTAACTGATCAGATAAATTATTTATGGACCAAGGGTATAATTGTTTTGTTCTTATTACTATTAAAAGTTATCATCATCATCATCATCATCATCATCATCATCATCATCGTCATCATCATCATCATCATCATCATCGTTATCATCATCCTCCTCATCATCATCATCGTCGTCGTCGTCGTCGTCGTCGTCATCATCGTCATCGTCATCTTTGTCGTCATCATCATCCTAGTAGGATAGTTTATTTGAAGAGCATCACTTCACGTATCTCTGATAATAACAAAGTAAAACATCTGGAAGACATTAACGTCAAGAAGCGAAACGCCCTCTCCAGGAAGAAACTCTTACGACATACACTTAACACTACAGAAACACGAGCCAACGTGGAAGCGGCTACATGTCGTTCTTTTTAGGTTTTTTTCCCCGACTTTACAGAAATTCTATTTAAATCTTCTTCGAATCACACCACACCCAACCACCTAATTAAAAGGAAGGGCATGTATAATACGGGATGGTCAAAGCTGGGTTGTCTTTGATCATAGATTTTTTCGATCAATGCATAAATGGGGTTAAGCAACAGCAACTACGAAACTGAATCAATGAAGAAATCTCAGCGTGGTTCATGGATCTGCTTGCAACATCAGCCAAATGTCCTTCAAATTACACATTATTTTCGTTCTTATAATAAGGAAAGGCATATTGAATAATATAATCTGAAAGTAGACTCTGCCTGATAGAAAAACGTGTGGTCGCGGTTGGAATATCTTTGATATAAGTCAACTGGAACAGACCAGGGCCTACCAACAGTATATTACATAATAATGAACCGATAGATTATACTTTACGGCAGTGGTTCCCAATCGGCATCCATATGGCTTTTGTAGATTCATATAAGATTCTGTTGTTATAATTTATTCGCAATAAATTGGTTATACTTCTAAAATGAAGAAAATATTTTAACATTATTTAAATTCTATTCCTGACAATATTTAATTATAAAAATATAATGGGATCTTTTAAAACTTCAAATGGCTATGGTGCTCCAGCTCCTCCCCACCCACCACGAAAAACAGAAGAAAAAAAACAAAAGAGGGGTATGACATTCAGTTGAACAAAACACAGTGCGAGACACGAAATGTACCGAGTACAGAGCTTGTACTTTATTTATCAAACCTGAAAGAATGAAAGACAAAACGACAAAATAGTTAGATGAAAGTACAAGCATATCTCTATCTTCTATCTTAATCCTTTTTGCCCCTTGTGGAGCATAGGGCCTCAACAGTTATTTTCCACTTTTTGCAGTCATTAACGTGTTTCTTGACTGCTTCCCATGTCAGACTGGTGGTCCTGAGCTCGTCCAAAATGCTCCGCTTCCCTGTCTGCTTCGGGCGTCCTCGCTTCCTTTTCCCTGCGGGTTCCAGTCAAGTGCTTGTCGTGTCACATTTGAGGGTTCTTTTCGCAGTGTGTGTCCGATCTGTCTTCATTAATCTACCGGGTTCACTCACCAGGCTTTGGTTGAACGAGGCTATAAGGCTATAGTAGAAGACACTTAACCAAGATGCCACGCAGTGGGACTGAACTCAGAACCAGCCGGTTGGGAAGCAAGCTTTATTATATTATATCATATCATATCATGTTATATTATCATATTATATTATATTATATTATATTATATTATATTGTTATATTATACATGAACACATTTTAAAAGTAGCTAGCGAGTCCTTACACATTTGCTCGACTTGCTAACAATAACGGCTAAATCCCCCTCAAGAAAATACACATGGCCATCTTATAACATATTAGTACATTGAATAATTTGATCCTGTGTGCACTGTACTGGTAAAAGATGGGAGGATCATGGATGGAATGCCTTTGATCACTGGTCTACTTCATTATGGTTGACCTGGGACTAAGGCAATAATAACAAAAACAACGCTGTGTTAAGATGTTATATCGTCTGTAAACAGGAAGCTCGGTTTCGAGAAGAAAGTAATTTGTATTAAGAGAAAGAAAAAAAAGAAGAACTGAGAAAGAGAAGAAGAAAAAAAACCACAAAGAGACATCAGAAAGAGTGGAGCAATAAAAAAAAATAACATCAGGAATAAAGAGCCATAGCTGTGTGTTTAAGAAGCACGATATGTTGAACAAATGACTGCTGCTACGGACACGTGTGGGTGTGTGTGTGTGTGTGTGTGTGTGTGTGTGTGGCTGTGT
>NC_068995.1:19889591-19890202 GCF_001194135.2 Octopus bimaculoides
GAAGATGAAGGAAAGAACGAGACATAAAATATGAAGAGATGAAAGAGAGATGAAGAGATAATTGTATCAGATATTTTTGTGCCTCACACTAATAATAATTATCGAGAAAATGTTTCATCTAGTTACGCTTAGTAGCAAACTTAGTTTCATCAGAACTACTTAAATATGTACATACAAATATACATACAAATATACATACACACATGCATTCATATGAACATAGATATATATACATACTTTCACACACAGACACACACACGCACACATACACACACATATATATATATATAAACTTCGAAGTCACTATTAACAATATTGAATAATACTTCAGTTTAGTATTGCTTTCAAATTTTGGCACAAGGGCAGCATGTTAGCGGGGAGAGTAACTCTATTACATCGACCCCAGAGTTCAAATGGTATTTATTTTATCGACCACAGTAGGGTGAAAGGCAAAGTCGAAGACGGTAGAATTTGAAATTCGGTTTAATATTGGTTTCAAATTTTGGCTCAAGGCCAGCAGGCTTGGATGAAAGGCGACATCGATTACATCAACCCCAATGTTCAACCAGTGCTTATTTTATTGACCCCACCCCTTTAAGAATGAAAGGCAA
>NC_068995.1:19890736-19892273 GCF_001194135.2 Octopus bimaculoides
TGTGTGTGTGTGTGTGTGTGTGTGTGTGTGTGTGTGTGTGTGTATGTATGTATGTATGTATGTATGTATGTATGTATGTGTGTCTGTGTTTGTCCCTCTCTCACCCCCATCACTTGATAACCGATGTTGGTGTGCTTATGTTGCCGTAACCTAGCAGTTCGGCAAAACAAACTGATAGAATAAGTACTAGGCTTACAAAGAATATGTCCTGGAGTCAATTTGTTCGACTAAAGACGGTGCTTCAGTATGGCCGCAGTCAAGATGACTGAAGCATAGAAAAGAATAAAAGAATATATATATATATATTCTTTTACTCTTTTACTCTTTTACTTGTTTCAGTCTTTCGACTGTGGCCATGCTGGAGCACCGCCTTTTAGTCGAGCAAATCGACCCCAGGACTTATTCTTTAGAAGCCTAGTACTTATTCTATCGATCTCTTTTGCCGAACCGCTAAGTTACGGGGACATAAACACACCAGCATCGGTTGTCAAGCGATGTTGGGGGGACAAACACACACATACAAACATACACACACACATACATATATATATACATATATACGACGGGCTTCTTTCAGTTTCCGTCTACCAAATCCACTCACAAGGCTTTGGTCGGCCCGAGGCTATAGTAGAAGACACTTGCCCAAGATGCCGCGCAGTAGGACTGAACCCAGGACCATGTGGTTGGTAAGCTAGCTACTTACCACACAGCCACTCCTACGCCTATGTATATATATATATTTGTTTTTTTTTTTCAGGAATAACAAGCTCTTCTATAGTTTTTGATGATGAGCTTTAAGTTGCATGTTCAACTATCAACCTACTCATTAAATTAATGTGCAATTAGCTGATTATTCTACAGACATGTGTACCATTAATGTAAGCCATAAGTCGGATCATTGAATTATAGATATAAACCATTAGACAAGCTTCCTCATACTATGCGTCTTTTGTAGTTTCACTCACAAGCGTTCGGTGGACACAAGTTACGGTAAGAGCAGGAATTCACACAGATATTACGATTGCAAATCCTACGTCTATAATTTGTTAGTCGTACCTGCATCCATAAATTTTCAGATATATTAAAAGTAGCGTTCCTTCTTAAGATAGTAGTTTGAAATGTGGCTGTTGTTTCTAGCAGATAAAACGTAAACATACAGGCCGATATCCCCAACTAGTCGCTCTTAATGTAGCTGTTGGTGATGATGGTACACTTGACGTGCAAGAGATAGCAGCCAAATTACATTCTACTATCTTAGAAAGGAAGGGTATTTCATGGTAATGTTGATGATGAAAAGTCAAGGTGATAAGTTATGGAGAAACTGAAGAACAAAAAGAGAAGAGATAAAAGATATGAGAATGGCTAGGTAAAAATGAAAGATTATAGAGAGATTGGCGAGAAGATGAAGGAAAGAACGAGACATAAAATATGAAGAGATGAAAGAGAGATGAAGAGATAATTGTATCAGATATTTTTGTGCCTCACACTAATAATAATTATCGAGAAAATGTTTCATCTAGTTACGCTTAGTAGCAAA
>NC_068995.1:19893619-19895813 GCF_001194135.2 Octopus bimaculoides
ACACACACACACACACACACACATATATATATATATATATATATATATGTGATACGTCGATCTCTTTTCAGTTTCCGTCTACCAACTCCACTCACAAGGTATTGATTGGTCCGAAACTATAGTAGAAGACACTTGCCCAAGGTGCCACACAGTGGGGCTGAACCCTGTTAGGAAGCAAGGTCCTTACTATACAACCACGCTTGCGCCTGTTAATAAACATGTTTTGGCTCACACACACAAGCATACACACACACACACACACACGTACACGCACATGCACGCACGCACACACACACAGCATAGGGTTATCAAAATACGTGAACGTATCTCAAAGTTGGTCACGAACATCAACGTATATTGGTGTGATTAATATACATAACGTATTAAAGTGTTATCATTGTTCATGAATGTACCACAATGTTATAAGATATAACTATCTATAGGGGAGTATTGTAGTTCTATATGTGTGTTGTGACTCTGTGTTTGTGTTTGGCCACCGCCACCACTAGTCACCACCACCTCTTAACAACTGGTGTGGCTTTGTTTACGTCTCTGTAGCTAGAGGATCGGCAAAAGAGAAGAACTGAATAGGTGTCAGGTTTAAAAATACAAAAATAATTACTGCGATCGATTTGTTCGATTACAACCCTTCAAAGAGGTGCTACAGCATGGCCGCAGTTCAATAGCAGAAACAAGTAATGAAAATAAAATGACATACTACAATATTAAAACACCGCTTTTTTTCCTCAGAGTGTATATGTGTACAAAGTGCTCGCTTATTTAAATAGCAATGTGTCTACGAATTGTTTTCCATTTGATCAGAATATCGAGCACTCAGTATAAAACAATCATGTAGTAAGCTACATGACAATCATGTAGCAGGCTACATGACACGTATACTTTGAAAGTATTCTTTTACAACAGTTAGAAATATCAGGACATATGTCATACGTACAATATTTTTAATTTGCCTTTTAATCAAAATTCCTGGTGCTAATACAAAATAATTAAATGAATCCAAGTTTTTGAAAGTAAAATATCTAGGCGCAAGCGTGGCAGTATGGTAAGAAGCTTGTTTCCCAACCACATGGTTCCGGGTTCAGTCCCACTGCGTGGCACCTTGGGCACCATGGGCAAGTGTCTTCTACTCGGGCTGACCAAAGCCTTGTGAATAGATCTTGTAGACGGAGTTTGAAAGAAGCCCATCGTGTATATATATGTGTGTGTGTGTGTGTGTGTGTATTTTTGTGTCTTTGTTTATCCCTTCCACCATCGCTTGACAACTTATGTTGGTGTCTTTACGTCTTGGTTAAGTGTCTTCTACTACAGCCTTATAGCCTCGGCCGACCAAAGAGACCGATAGAATAAGTACTAGACTAGCAAAGAATAATACTTGGGGTCGATTTGTTTGTCTTAAACCCCTTACGGTAGTGCTCCAGCATGGCTACAGTCAAATGACTGAAACAAGTAAAGGAATAAAAGAATAGCTCCAAATATGAGTAAGAAACAGCGCTAGTATTGTAGACATTATCGACCACACGCAGTCTCATTCGGAAGCGATTGTTCAGGTACATGATGTTGATAAGCCACGAAAATGGTGAAACATCGATGTTCATCACTCCTGAATGGGATTTGGAGTGAGTTATCTCGCCTGTCTATGACTTTCATGTATTTTAGCACACAGGTCTTTAAGGAAATCATCCCCACCGCGCTAAATCGCAGCCTAGCGGCAAACAAGCAGCGTTTGTGTATTCGGTTTGTGTGGTCGATAATCTAATAGCTTAAAATATTAAATGAAACAATATTCAAAGCGTAAAAAAAGAAAGAAATTGAAAGGTTACTCTCTGAGTTGATTTTCTAATATAGAAGACTTACAAACCGCTCTATATCTGTGTGCGAGAGAGAGAGAGAGAAAGAGAGAGGGCATACTCCCTATCTGCCTTCTCCTCCTTTGCCTCCATCATTTTCTTTGTGTATGCGTGCGCGTGAGTGTGTAGCATTTATTAACTCATCGGCTGCCATCAACCAGATTGAATGAAGTCTTCCTGCTCTGTTTATGTTAAAATTGTAACTCTTTTTACTCGCCTGTCTGTCTGTCTCTTTCTCTCTCTCTCTCTCTCTCTCTCTTTCTCTCTCTCTCTCTCTCTCTCACACACACACACACACACACACACACACACACACACACACACAC
>NC_068995.1:19895931-19902438 GCF_001194135.2 Octopus bimaculoides
GAGAGAGAGAGAGAGAGAGAGAGAGAGAGAGAGAGAGAGAGTGTGTGTGTGTGTGTGTGTGTGTGTGTGTGTGTGTGTGTACATTGGTTATATTATGAAACAGAATTAATATATTTATCAGTTTGTATAACTCGAAGTAGCGTATTCTGAACATCTTAATCATTAACTTTTATCTAAACGAAAGAATAATGTACATACAAATTTGAGATATATATATAAATTTACACATATACATATTTCATTTCGTTGAGTGCAATATCCATTGTTTCAATTTATGATAAAACAGTTATTCGTTTCGCTTCTCATTACGAATTTTGTACTGACCCTACTAATGGTCGAGTCAGAACGCAACAGGGTTCATAAAGAATTCTTTTTTCTGTGCTCTCGTGGAGAGTATGAATTGAAGTAAAACATTGTTTGAATCTCGTTGGTTGAATCTACTGCTAGATGTTTTGTTGAATGTCTCGTAATATAGTTCGTACGTCTTCCTAGTATAATGGAATATGAACACACACACACACACACACATACACACACACACACACACACACACACACACACACATACATACTCACACACATACACATACGTATATTATTCAAATACGAAGACGAAGAAAGATTTTAGTACATCTTCAATGAGCAGTTACAATTGATTCTGTAGAAGAAGAAGAAGAAGAAGAAGAAGAAGAAGAAGAAGAAGAAGAAGAAGAAGAAGAAGAAGAAGAAGAAGAAGAAGGAGGAGGAGGAGGAGGAGGAGGAGGAGGAGGGAGGAGGAGAAAACTTAGATATACATATATGTATACACATATCTATAATATGCGTATATATATGTTTACGTGTCTCTCTCTCTCCTTCTCTCTTTCTCTCTCTCCCCTTCTATCTCTATATACACACTCTCACACGCACACATACATACATATGTATATATACTTATGTCCTCCAAGTATTTTAGCACCAGGCGAATTCATGAGAATATATTTATATATTCTCTTACGCCCACAATCGCAGCCTGCCCAAGAACTGACAAAACATGTCTTGTGTATGTGTGTTCAATTATGTTTATATATACATATGTGTGTGTGAGCGCATGTGTGTGTACGCACACTTATATTTACAAACACAAGACAGACACATGCACACTCAGGGATACATACATATACGCGGACACATACATAACCATACTCACAAACATGCTCACATATTCCAAGCGTAGCGATGACCTTGTGAATGCTTGGAGTCTGTATGTATCCATGCTGAGGTAAGCAGTATGTCGTTCCAGAAGAAATAATCTTACTCGAAGTACTGCACGTGACACATTGTTTTATTGTAACCTAACTTGACTTCATAACAAGGTTGTTCGTAGAAAGAAAACACTTCTAACCATACGATAAAACGCATATTGACAAGAATCCTTCCTTAACTTGATTATTTTGGACATTTCTCCAGGAATATTTCAATTATCAGTACTACTAACGTAGAAAGAAAGTCACCTTACTCCCACGCGTGTTGCGATTATCTTTTAACAACAAAGCAACACATGTGTCTTTGAGATAGAGAACCTCGTTAGAAGCAATCATGTAAGAGATGACGTGATCCAACGTAAAAAAGAAATTTACATGAGAAAGATTGTGACGATTTGTGAAGTTTCTTGTGTTTATGTCAAGTAAAAAGATATCGGAACACATGGTTACATGTCGTTATGAAAATTATTGTACAAGGCGTCCATTCCCGATTTTCTTAAACATCGTTTCAACAAAAACAGGTGTGTCATGACAATTAGAAAGAAGATGTTAAGAACGACAAGTGTAAGATAAATAGATGTATGTAGAATATAGAATAGAACATAGATGAATAGGGAGAAAGAAAGCGGAGAAAAACTGGGAGTTGGGAAATAAGAATATTCCTTGTCTTTCGAGCTTTCCTTTAGAAGCTTTTTTTTTTCTTCTGCCATTTCCTCCCATATTTTATTGTTACATCCATTTTATTTTTATTCGCCATTTAAATTTTTTCTTTCTTTTTTCGTTATTCTGCTGTTGATGTTGATGTTTTTGCTGTCGTCAATATTGTTGTTGTTGTTGTTGTTGTTGTTGTTGTTGCTGCTGTTGTTGTTCTTCTTGTTGTTGTTGTCACTTGCTATCTTTCTTTTTAAAGACTAAAAAGGAAACCATTTCTTTAAATGAACGCAGTTAATTTTCATGTCGCTCCTTCAAGCGAATACAATTTCTTTTTATGTTTTTCCCTCCTTTACGTTATATGCTATTTTCTTTGAGCCCAAACTACCCAATAGGATTCAGTGCATTTCGACAAGATTCATTCGTTTTAATGCTCTCATTCCCCCCCTCTCTCTCTCTCTCTCTCTCTTTCTCTCTCTCTCTCTCCCTCCTTTTCCCTCCCTCTCTCCCTCTCACTCTGTATATGTATATATATATATATAATTTTTTATAATTATTTTGATTTCTTGAAATTGGTCTTGCTCTTATTCTCCTGGCTTTTCTCATAACGTGATGCTGTTGAAGTCATTGTTCTCGTTATCTCAAGGATCCTGAATTTGTAAGGATTGTGGGATTGCAGTACTTAATTTTCATCAGTATTTAATAGCATCTCGGTACGTTGTCATTTTAAATATTACGAGCGTGGACTCTAGGTTTGGTTCTTCCAAAGCTGACCAAAGTAAAAATCAATACTTTACCAACGCCGAAGTGTGGAGAAGTGGTAGACAGTTTAAAGTATTGAATAAAATAGCTGTGTATTGGCAGAGTCGTTGGAGCGTCGGATAAAATACCTCGGAGTATTTACTTGCTTGGCTTCACATTCTTAATTCAAATCTCACTGAGACCGACTTTGTTTTCCATCCTTTCGGAATCGATGAAATAAATACCATTTCAGTGCCTGTCTTCGTAAAAAATCATACCCTGAATTCATGGCCTCGTGTTTAATTTTAAATTGAGTCTTACTCTAAAGCAGTGATTCGCAAAGTGGGATACACAGTTATCTTTTTTTTTTTTTTTTTTCTAATATGACTTGGAATTGTGAAAATTGTTCTTTACAGCAAACATACCATACCTATACTCAAACCGGCCAAACCAATTCCTCCAACCAAACATTCCGTATGAAGACTGTTTGCTACAGTATAACGCGGTTCTAATACTCTAGAGTGGATATTTCTTTAAGAAAAGTATATAATTATGAAATATTAAGAATAAAGTTGCTTTACCCAACCATCGGTGGGGCAAACATTTTTCTGGAAACTCATTGTGGGGCCTGGGGAAAATAGCTTATGAAACACTGCATTATATCCAGGGCTATAGCTGGCACAATCAATGGTGTGACTGACAAATTGCTGGACATTATATATATAAAACATTCTGAAGACGAGCATTCCTGTTCATCCTTCTCAGATCACTCAAAGAAAGTACCATTAAAACACTCGATCAGATCGAGGCCTTTCCACAAAAGAAATAGTGATTCCGGATAAAGCGGGATTTAATTCCTTCGTTTTCTTTCCACTGTTCAAACATCTATAAGCTCTAAGACTGATAAGGATGTAACTTAATCCAGTTTTCAAGACGTAGAACTGAGATCACGTTACTTCTCACATGAACGGGACGCCGTTCCGTCACATGGCTAACTTCCCAGATATTGCTGGAATTCATTTGCAGCTGAGTAGACTGGGGCAATTTACACCATGATCTTACGATCCTGTGTACAAAACCCTAACCACTACGCCACGTGGCTTCACGTCCCAGCATACTCTTGTAATTAATTCCTCTCCGGAATGTTAGACATAAGAACCTGTGAAATATTTTTCTTGCCATATTTCTACTACTGGTGTCAATTCACAACAGCTCAAAATTAAATTTAGGTGTATAGATCTCTTTGTTTGAGTAATGGGCAAAATGTGTTGAAATATTCGGTTACGTTTTTTTTACATATTCCGCTGAAATCCGTGTCAAGATTATATTGCCTTTCATTTTTTCTGGAGAGCAAATCAACAAAGTATGGACACAACCCTCCATTGAGACCAAAAGCAATACAAAATTGAAATGCAAACAACCATTAGAACCTTGAGGAAGAAGGAAATGAAGGTCAGAATTTGACCTCAAAACCTGTGTTGATACAGATATGGTCTTATCTGCCAATTAGTTAACACAGGCACTATTAATTATTCAGTTCTTTATTACCTTCTTTTCTTATCTGTATTACTAATTAGTTATCAGTAAGACTGATAAATAGAAATAGAATAAATAAGATGAATAATTAATTATGCGTAAATTCACTAATTAGTCAATGTGACTCTAACAAAATGCTGCCATTGTGAGTCCATTTCATTATTTTGGGATCGTCAAACTGAAATGAGATTCAAAGTGTTGATAGCATTAGATTATCTGGATATATATATATACAGAGAGAGGGGGGAATGAGTAAGAAAAGGAGGGAGAGGAATATGTATCGACAGAAATAGGAAAGCTCGAGATAAAGCGAAATAGACAGAATGTAAGAGACAGGCAGAGACTGAGAGATAGGCAATGAGTCTGTAACAGAGATAGAAAGAGAGAGATAAAGTTAGAGAGAGAGAGAGAGAGAGAGAGAGAGAGAGAGAGAGAGAGAAACATAGACAGATACAGGAGGAGAGAGGAATGCACAGAGAAAAACGGAGAGGAAAAGAAACATAAAAAGAGGGCGAGGGGAGACGGTGAAGAATGTGAGAGATATAGAAACGCAGGAAGAATACCACTGAATAATAACTCTTTCTGCTATAGGTACAAGGCCTGAAATTTTGGGGGTCAGGAGTCAAATCGATTACTTCGACCTTTGTACTTTCCTGGTGCATATTTCATCGACTCTAAAAGGATGAACGTTAAAATCGACCTCTGTGGAATTCGAACTCCGAATGTGAAGACGGACGAAATGGCCCGAGGCATTTTGTTCGGCGTGCTAACGATTCTACCTGGTAGCCGTCTTGCTTGCCTAAATAATGCCTTCATATTGTTATTTTGCCCCACGTTCAGGCCATAACCCATCCCATCTTATTTTCAGATAATTCATGTAATTCATCATGGACTACATTATAAAATGTTATCCTTTATTTTGTGGTGGGACTGCATTTTAGGGGAAATTGTCTCCTACTTCCGACAGATCGAGTACCATGTAAATGCAGCTAAATGCAGGGAACTGTTGAAAGATAAGCACCGTCGTTTCAACGAACGCAGCGCTGCCTTGTTAATAAGATTTGAAACACTGGTCTTTTAGTTTACTGGCCCCAACCAGATCCTATCACTTCAGTTAAACAGTAACACTGTGCTAAATGAAAGAATATATAATTTACCTAGAAATTAATTGTGGATCAAAGAGCATTCGATTTTACTGCAAACAGAAGCCAGAATAATATCGATTTCTTAGACTGATACGCAGCAACATTATTGATTTGACAGCTACATTCAATGAGTTGCCCAACAAATGAGAATGTACCATCAGTAGTTCGTAATTTCAATAAGGGTAACGGTCATTTGAGGTGCGTCATTTGACTAAAAAGGTTAAGAAGTAAATGCCTGGACACATGGGAAATTTACGGAAAATATAATATTTATTACAAAATTCTTTTATTCTTATACTTGTTTCAGTCATTAGACCGCTGCTATGCTGGGGCGCTACCTTGAAGAATTTTGGTCGAATGAATCGATCCTATTACATTTTTCTTCAAGTCTGGTACTTATACTATCGATATCTTTTGCTGAACCGCTAACTTACTGGGGCGTAAACACAACAAAACCGGTTGTCAAGCGGTGATGGGGAGGGACAAACACAGATGCACACACACAAGCGCACACACACAAGCGCACACACACATACACACACACATATATATATATATATTATATATATATATATATATATATATATATATATACAAAGGGCTTCTTTCAGTTTCCGTCTACTAAATCCACTCATAAAACTTTAGCTGATCCGGGGCTTATAGTAAAAGACTTTTGTCCAAGGTGCCACGCAGTGGGACTGAACCCGGAACCATGTAGTTGGAAAGCAAGCATCTTACCACACAAAATTACATTGGGTCAATACGACTGAAATATCCTTAATGACGGCGACGTAAACAAACCAACACGAGATTGATAGTGTTGAGAAAAAGGACAAACCGAAGCAGACACGCGCGCACGCGAGCACGCACGCACACACACACACACACTCACACACACACACAAGCATACACAGCTTTCCAGACGGTTTTTATCTCTGCTATATTCACTCACATGGAATTGGTTGATCGGAGGCTTTAGGAGAAGACAGTTGACCAGGAAGCCGCGCAGTGATACTGAACGCAAAACTACGTGATTCTTTCCTACTCTAGGTACAAGGCCCGAAATTTTTCGGGGAGGGATGGGGCGGACGATTTGATCGATCCAGTACGCAACTGGTACTTAATTTATTGACCCCGAAAGGATAAAAAGCCAAGTCGACCTCAGCGGAATTTGAACTCAGAACGAAAAAA
>NC_068995.1:19902448-19905301 GCF_001194135.2 Octopus bimaculoides
AGCCGCGCAGTGATACTGAACGCAAAACTACGTGATTCTTTCCTACTCTAGGTACAAGGCCCGAAATTTTTCGGGGAGGGGTGGGGCGGACGATTTGATCGATCCAGTACGCAACTGGTACTTAATTTATTGACCCCGAAAGGATAAAAAGCCAAGTCGACCTCAGCGGAATTTGAACTCAGAACGAAAAAACAGACGAAATACGGCAAAGCATTGCGCCCGGCATGCTAACGTTTCTGCCAGCTCGCCGTCTTAATATTCTTTCGTATTCTAGGCACAAGAGCTGAAATTTTGGGAGAGAGAGAGCCAGTTGATTAGTCGACTCCAGTACACAACTGGTACTTAATTTATCGACCCTGAAATGCAGAATCGACCTCGGCGGAATTTGAACTCAGAACGTAAAGACAGACGAAATTGCACTAAGCATTTCGTCCTGCCAGCCTGCCACGTCTCGAAACTACGTGATTGTAAAGCAAGTTTCTTACCCACTCACACTTCCTCCTGAGTGTATAAACTGATATAAATATATCTCCACATACTGATTTATATGTGATTCAGAGTGCGTTTGTGAATCATGTATGTATATGCTAGTGAGAGTATTTATGTGTATTTGGTGTGTCTGTACGTATATGAGCGTACACACATACGTTCATACTTACATATACATCTATATGCATAGAGCCATGCATTACTTCCCAGCGACATAGTTCCGAGTTCAATCCCTACCTTGGGCAAGTGTCTTCAAACAATAGCTTTTTAAGAAAATTTGGTTGACGGAGACTGAAGCCCGTCGTAAGTGTGTGTGTGTGTGTCTGTGTGTGTGTGTGTGTGTGTGTGTGTGTGTGTGTGTGTCTGTTTGAGGATATTCCCCACTACCGCTTGACAACCGGTGCTGTTGTGTCTTCATCCCCGTAACTTAATGATTCGGCAAAAGAGACCGATAAAATAAGAATCAGGCTTTAAACAAAAGTAAATCCTAGGAATAACTCCGACTGAACATTCTTCGAGGTGTCGCCCCAGCCTGGCCGCAGTCAAATAACTGAAACAAGTAAAAGATAGGAGATATATATACACATATTCATTCCCATGGCACAATACTTAAAATATATAAATGCGCTACTTAACTTCCATGGAGCGGCAGTTATATGTACTCTAGATATGACCAACTTTGCTTGCCATCTAATTCGTCACAAACAAAAGTAAGCATTACGTTGGTATAATTATTGTATAAACATTAATATATCTCTACCAGATGTATTGAGTTCTCAGCATAAAATGATAGTCAAGAAAACCATTTGATTAAACTTATCGCTTCATATATTCTCTTTCTCGCTTTCTATCTCTCTCTCTCCCTCCCTCTCTCTTTGCATTCATTTTCTTTCGTGCCTCGAATTCGCCACTCTTTACATTGTTACTATTTTCATATTACTATTTCTATTTTCTCTCTTTCTGTGTCTTTATCTCCTTCTCTCTCTCTCTCTCTCTCTCTCTCTCTCTCTCTCTCTCTCTCTCTCTCTCTCTCTCTCTCTTTCTCTCTCTATTACAGTTTTCTTCCCTCTCACTCTTGTCTTCTGTTCCATTCTTCTTTTAGACGCTTCGCTGCTCATCTACAGCTACAGAACATAACCTCTCTCCTCAACCAACTACTTCAGCCACCATCACCACCTTCACCGCCACCAACATCTTCAGCATCAACACCACCACCACCACCACAACAACAACAACAACAACAATAATAATGACTACAACTACAGTAGCAACAACAACCACTGGCTCCACACCGCCTTCGCTTTCTCTTTGATCCACTTACAAAGCTAGTAAGCGTTCGTTCTACATTATCACCCTATGACAGCTTGGCCAGTATTTTGACAGAAGCAATATCGTCGCCTGACATTTCATTTTGTTTGTGGCTTTATAAACTGACAGAGCTTCCGGTTCTGGTCAGTTGGCCATTTTGACGGCAAATCTCTGAACAGGATCGACATTAAAACCAAGGCTACGGTGATGGCGTTCCTTGATTGGTGGTTTAGATTAGACAATGCGCAGAGGTGGAAAGGATAGCTTTTTGGGTGGGTCGGTGGTGGTGGTTGTGATGGTGGTGATGGTGGTGGCGATGGTAGTGGTGGTGGTATTGGTGGTAGTATTGGTAGAGGTGGTGCTGGTACTGCTACTGATGGTGGTGGCACTGGTGGTGATAGTGGTGAAGCTGGTGGCGGTGGTGATGATGAATGGTAGCTCGTGGTGGTGAATAGTTAGTGGGTAGAGATGAATCGAAGTATGAAGTGTGATGGTGGTAATAAGAGTGGTGTTGGGTGCGATATGTGGGTTAGATGTTGATAGTGGGGTTGGGGTCGATGAATGGTAGTGGCTGAAGAGGTGGTAGTGTGAGGTTCCTGTGATTTAGTGGCGTGTGTATGTAGGGGTGTTATAGTGGCAGTCTTGGTGGTAGTTTCAGCTGGCTGTGGGGGGTGTAAATTGTTAATAATTGAGTGCTTGTATGTATGTGTCTGTATGTGAGTATGTGGCGGAAAAGGGAAAAAAAGAGACGTGATTATTAAAGAAGACAATGAACAGGGGTGGCTGGGTGGATGACAGTTCTGGTTGAGAGATAGGAGGAAGAGGACGTGGAAAGAGAAAAATGAATATTGAGGAGTATGGTGGTAACGAGTAAAACTCAGGGGAGAATGGAAATATATATGTGTATGTGTGTGTGTGTCTGCGTGTATAGATTACACATTTACATACATGTGTATGAATATATATATATATATATATGAATTTTTGGTATGCATATATATATATGTATATATATATATATATATGTACATATATATATATGTACATATATATATA
>NC_068995.1:19905474-19907784 GCF_001194135.2 Octopus bimaculoides
ATATATATATATATATATATACACACACACAGATATACATATATATATATATATATATACATATATACATACATACATACATACATACATACATATATATATATATGTGTGTGTGTGTGTGTGTGTGTGTAAATACACATATAGATGTATGCATACTCACACATATATATATATGCATAAATATACACTCATATATATATATGTATAAATATACATACTCCACTAAGACTGAATCACATGTGTGAGTATGTGTATGTCTGAATGTTTGTGTGTATGTGTGTGTGTGCGTGTGTGTTTGTGCGTGTGTACGTGTATGTAGGTATATGTATGTTTGTAGCTTGGCTGAAAGAGTGAAATATAGTTAAATGTAAGAAGAGGTAGAGAAACAAGCAGAAGTAGATTGATAGATGGATATAATGGCAATATATAAAAAGGACGAAGAAAGGAAAGAACAGCGTGAGAATGGGAAGAAAATATAATACGAAAATACGATGTAGAGATGAATAGAGAGCACATACACACGGACATAGAAACAGAGAAAAAGAGAGAGGAGGGGATAGATGAGAGAGTTGTGGAGATAGAGGTGGTGTGAACTATAAGGGGAAATGTAACAAAGGAAATTATATCATAACCTGATAGTAAGATATAAATAGACAGATACATACATAGGTAATTGTGTGGATATATATAATATATAATACAATATAGTCTAATATAATATAATATAATATAATATAATATAATATAATATAAAATAAAATAAAGTAAAATAAAATAATATATGTATGTGTATGTTTATGTATTCATGTAGATAGTCATGATAAACACGTTCGAACATGTTCGGACGTGATAAGTTCTTTCGCTGCAAGAATAGTCCCAAGTGAGACTAAAACACATTCTATTTTGAAGTATGAGAACCATCATTGGCTCGTAGGATGCTTGCATTTTATTCGTCGTTCCGCTTTGTGAGCAACAAAACTCAACTCATTCGCTTTGCATTAGGTACGGTCTTTTATGTTCATAGTTGGAATGCCACCGAGGTTGGTTAAGAACTTCTTCGTTCTGAGGTCGATAAAACAAAGTACAAGATAATTACTGGAGTAAATGTCATCGACAATCTCCCTTAGCCTCAAAATTTTTGGTTTTGTGCCTACATTAGATGCGTTCATGGTTCAAATCCCGCAGAGGTCGATTTTACCTCTTATCTTCCAAGGATTAACTAAAATACAGAAGATGAAATGGATAAGTGCTCTTTCTCCATAACATTCTGTTTTCTGCCAGAATCATCGTTGTTCTTTCATGATAGCAATACTTCGTATTTTTATTTTACATGATTAACTTTTCTATCTAATTGTTGTTTTTGTTGTTCAAACCACAGTTCCAACATGGTTGAGCAAATCTTTTATCGACGCTGTTCTAGCCGTGACCATTCTAAACATTCTGGGGCTGATAGGGTAAGATCTGAAAGAAATTTGACTGACATTTCTAGCCCTGTCAGTGACCATGTAGAGATACGCTTTTCCTGTACTGATTATGCAAATATGTCATTGCAAATGCAAATATGTCATTGCATATAATCTGCAAGCTTACAAATGATTGAATAAGCTCCAAATTACAGAAGTAATTTATACCTCTTTGTGCAAGCATGAAAATTGCAAACTTTAGGGTACAAACTGTTTCATTGGACATACAACACACCCTCGTAATCTAGCCATACATATACGGCGAGAAGCTATTGCAATAAATTATATTACACAATTCAAAACAAAATTTTATAGAAATTGGCCATACCGTGGAACTTATTTCAGGTTTTTCTAATCGATCGTCGCAACCACATTCCTTATGCTACATGGATCAATATTTCTTGCATGGGTAACTTATCTTTTTTACATAAAAAGACAACACTAAACAGCAGTTTTCAGCAACATTCACAAGCACAGAGACATGCGTGAATGTATGTTCTCTTCAACTTTTCATTATCTGAAATCTTCTAATTAAGGCGGAGGTGGTTTTTAACAAAGATGCAATGCTCCATCGTTGCAATGTATACAACAAAAACAAATTCACATTTTGAGCTTGGGAAAAGCTTTGCATATTTCTTTTGTTCCGCTTATAGATGATATTTCTAATGTGCGTGATGTATGTGTGTATCTCTCTGTCTACGTATCAATTTATCTATATCCCTATATATACATGCATGTATGTATATAGATAGATGGATAGATAGATAGATAGATAGATAGATAGATAAATAGACAAACAGATAGTTAGATATACATATATGCACATATATATATGTATATATATATA
>NC_068995.1:19908345-19909917 GCF_001194135.2 Octopus bimaculoides
AGAGAACATTTTCCTTCATCAGCTACCCCCGTTTTAACACCGGCGTTTCGAAGAGTTGGGCAGGACGCATCGTTAAAACGGCTCTTCCCATGGACCGCAAATTAAATTTGTATACACAAATTAAACCTGTGCCATGGAGGAATGCCGTGGCGGACAAAAAACAAGACAGGAAAACAAACGGAAAAGGCCATGCGGCCAGACGTGAAAAATTATGTGTATATGAACGCTGTGAGGCACGAACTTGAAAGTGGGGACGAAGTAAGTTCGCGTGTTTATATATATATATATATATATATCCTTGTTACTTATTTGCGTTTTAGCCACCTTACTTCGCTGTGCGAATAATATCGGATTGACTTGGTGCCTCAACTTAAGTACCTAATTCAACTCAATCATTTCTTGCATCTATGTATGTATGTATGTATGTATGTATGTATGCATGTATGTATGTATGCATATGCACGTGTGTGGGTGGACGTATAGATTAAGAATAGTTTTTTATTCAGATATGTATTTAAGACACGACTATGTTCGTGTTTGATTCATTTCATATTTCCTTAATAATACTTTATTCTCGGTCTGGACTATATGTGTTCTTAAATCCGTTGCCCAATTATCATTATGATGTTGTCGCAGCCCCATCATTCAAATAAGGATGTAATATTATAGTGTTGCAAACTTTTTCCACACTATGCATTGGGTTGCAAATGATTATAGGAGTGTTTGTGATATTTTCCTCTTTTGCTTTTTTTGTTGTTGTTGTTGTTGTTGTTGTTGTTGTTTTTTTTTGTTTTTTTTTTCGCTGCTGGGTTTAAGAATCATTGATCGGTTAAGTCCAGCAGTTTTCGTAGATAATATCGGGTACATTGTATGTTTTGAATTATGACTTACATTTTGTTTGTTAATCTCTGTTGCTATTAATCTTGCATTTTGTAGAATCCTTTTTAGAATCGTATTGTCAGCTATTGATTTTCAATCAATTGTTGTTCCCATATATTACATCGTGGTGTGTTACGATGGCTCCTTGTTGTAAATGCATACTCAAGTGACGAGACAGTGTTGTACTTGTATGACTAATGTACCAATAATTCATGAACTTTACTACTTTCAATTTTGCACTAGAATTCATAAATCACTTTGGTTGTTTGAAAAAGGTTCTGCTGCGTGGTGCTTTGTGATTTTGTCGTAATAAAAGGGTTTTTTATTCTGGTGTTTGTAAGATTGGGTTGTAGTTAGCTGTGGCACATGTTGTGTTCTGTTTTATAAGATTTAATCGTTTCAACGCATTCTGTAACGAGGATGAATTATATTATAGCATTATAATACACGCATCGTAAGAAATTGAGCAATTCTGTCAGGTACTGAGTATGCTATAGACTTATGAGGGAATTTGCATTTGGATCGGTCTGTTAAGTTGTTTACTAATTTACGGAAAAAACTGTGGTTGGCTAATGTTTGTTTTACAACTAAGAATTTCTTATTTAGACAATCTTTTGTTGAGGAATACTTAAAAGCTCGTCATGTGTGTGTATGTGTATAAACATATATATATATATGTATATACATATATAT
>NC_068995.1:19912654-19920695 GCF_001194135.2 Octopus bimaculoides
CCATAAACCTCAATGCAAATGAAAATCAAATAGATGAAGAATATCACACAGAGATTGACTCAAGTGAACCAGATGATCAAAAAAATCAAATCATGATTGAATGGCTGAAAATTAAAGAAACCAGTATGAATGAACGTGACACTCTTCGAAAACTTCGCAACTCTAAACAAAACCTGAAAGTAATTGGTAAAATCATCCTTGCACTTAAAGATATAATTTCAGCGAATGATGTTGATATTACAGATCTCAACCACCTGTACCATGCATGCATAAAGATCCAGCAGTGATATGGTATGAGAAAACCCTTGGAAGGGGTCACCAAAAATGAAGATTGCAAGATCTTGTGGGATGCAATGATCCAGTGCCATCACCTGACCAGACATCGGAAACCGGACATTGTAATAGTGTATCTTAGAGAAAGAATTTGCATGTTAAGCGACATAGCATGTCCCGGTGACAGCAAGATCGAAGAGAAAGAAGTGGAAAATACGACGGTTGTGGTCAATGAGGATAGTAGACGTAATACCAGTAGTAATTGGCATATTTGGAAGTATTAGTATCCAACTACCAACATGGTGTAAAGAGATTGGTACAGTATGAAGATAGGACACCTATAAAAATCAGCATTGCTTGGAACTCCAAGAATTCTTCGCAGTGTCCTTGAAGCATGACCAGTAGATGAGTGTCACCTTAGCCTGCTGGCTGTAAAGAGCTGGCACTTTCTATAATACCTAGCTAAATAAGCTGAGAGTGTTCATCAATTAATAATAATAATTATTGTTGTTGTTGTTGTTGTTGTCATTATTATAAACACAACAGATTAAACTGTTGGAAAAGAAAATATCTTAACATCGGGCTACAACAATTAACCTTAGATGCAAAGAACCCTCCTAAGTATCCTAGTTGACACTAATAACATTGCTTTCTGGAGCTGTACTAGATTGGGTTTTATGCCTATTTCCTCTATCCATCTGTTCAAATTTTTCGGGATAGTTCCCAGTACACCTATAACTACTGGGTTACATTTACCCGCACTTTCCATAGTCTCTGTACTTGAACAGCTGTGTCTTGGCACTTTACTATTTTTTCTATACTTCTCATATTAACTTTTTCATCATTTGGGACAGCAAAGTCAATTATCTGGAACTTTCTATGCTCTTCATCTATCACTACTAAATCAGGCCTTCTGGCTTCTATTACTCTGTCAGTCTAAATGTTAGTCCCAGAAAATCTTATATTTCTTACTTTCTTGTACTTTACTAGGATCATATGCATACCATTTATCAGTATTTTCAAATCCTAGCTTTCTAAATAGCTCCCGGTGGATTGCTCTCCCTAGATTGTCATGTCCTTTCTTGTATTCTTTCTGTGCCAGCATGCGACATTCACTTATTTTATGAATAATGCTTTCCACTTTTGATTTGCATAGCTTATATTGTGAATCTACTTGGTTTTTGTCTATATTGGCTTTTATCCAATTAGACTTTAATGTTTGATCTTGTGCTGCTACTAACAGAATTTCCTGTCTCCCCTTTCAGCTTTCCTTGCTGCAACCATAACAATGTCTCATTACTGCTATTTGCAGCAACTATCTTTGGGAATCTACCATTCAGTGCCGCTTTCTCCTGCCAGACTGATAATTTCTTTTCTTTTTTTTTTCTAGATGTTTACTTCGTTTGGGTTTTTCGTTTCCTTATATCTTGCTGTGACTCTAGCAGCTTTTAATTAACTTCCTTCTTTATTATCTACTACTCTATATCTACTCTAGCTAATTCCATGAAGTCTTCTACTGATAGTAACCCTCTTTAGTCTTCCATTCTAGACAAGTATAACCTAGCTACTCCTGCTCTGGGGTGGAGTCTTACATTCATATTATTATTATTCCGTCGTAACACAGTGTAGGTAAAACTACAACGGAGTCTTTAGTCATCTGTCAAGTCACATCAAGAAGCTCAGACAAATAATACTTTCCTTAAGAAGTGCGCTGTGCCCAATAAGGCTGCTAGTTGCAAGACATGAATTTTGCACGGGATTTCCAGTTGCCTTAAGAAGTCTTGAAGCTTCAATGGGATTGAGCCCAACGCTCCGATCACCACTGGTATTACTTCTAATTCCATACAGTCTTGCCATTCCCACTTTCAATTCGGAGTACTTGGTGATGTTTTCAACCTCTTTACTCACAACATTCATGTCATTTGATATGGCTATTGATATTATTATTATTATTATTATTATTATTATTATTATTATTATTATTATTATTATTATTATATTTCAAATTCCGCCGAGGTCGACTTTGTCTTTCATCTTTTTGAAGTCGATAAAATAAGTAACTGGGGTCAATATAATCGACAAGCCCCTTCCCCAAATTCCAGGCCTTGTGCCTACGGTAGAAAGAATTCTTCTTCTTCTTCTTCTTCTTCTTCTTCTTCTTCTTCTTCTTCTTCTTCTTCTTCTTCTTCTTCTCATCATCATCATCATCAGTAGTAGTAGTAGTAGTAGTAGCAGCAGCAGCAGCAGTAGTAGTATACATTCGCACAGCAGTTTGTAGTGAGTCATTTCGATTTGTTTACCGAACATGAAGTCACAGGATTTGTTTTTAAATCTTCAGGGCATATCTTGTGATTTTAGCTCAACGATAAAGATATGACATCAGAAAAATTCAGCAGATTGTTGAAAAACACAACCGTTTTTATAATACGAGTAATTACTTTTACTCCCTTGCAATTCTAAACCCTTTTTTTAAATGCCACTTTAGCCCTTGGTTTATATCTACTTTGTTTCTTTCTCTTTCTTTTACTCTAGTGTTCGAATGATCAGGCTGCATCTATTATCATGACAATTCAAATAGCTTTCCCTATTATAACGAACTCTGGTATTAAACCTTTAAATGTGAAATTAAATGTTATGGTTATTCCAGTAATGATGGTGAATATCTATCAAAAATATAGTTAGTCTTTTCTACAAGTTACGTTATCTGCTTTAAACCTGACATATTTCAACAAGAGAAATATAGTTTCAAACATGACATTCCTCTACGAAAGATACTTTGGTATATGAAACTGCTTTCAGCAGATAATTGTAATGAAATTTTGAGAGGATATGTCTGATTTCCGCAGTGAGAGGGTTAAGAACTGCAATTTCCTTCCTTGCTTGGATTTTCAGATCCAAAATTTTTACCCCTGTTCTTTTTCGATAACTTGAATTTGTTTCTGCTCATACCACTTTTCTGTATCCTCTGTTTTATGTTTTACACATCAGTGTGCAATAAATGCAATTTCTTTGTAGCCAGCTTCTCACACTGTGACACAGAGTGGATGGTGGTTTCTTCTCTCGTCGCACAGTAGCAATGTAGACTCCTTTTGTATGGATTGTTTTAATTACTCGTGTTTTTATGGCTTGTTCTTAGGTTTTCGTTTTAGTACTTTTTCTGGCTTTCTTTAAACACTTTTTCCTTTACCAGTCCCAAGTTCAAGTCCTATATGCGATGTTTCTGAAGCATATGCCATACATTTTCTTGTCAGTATTTCATTTTATTTAATTTTATTTGTTTTTTTTGTTTCTTTTCCTTGTTTTGTTTTTTTTTTGTTTGTTTTTTCTTCTCTTTTCTGGCTTTTAGTGTTCCTTCTTTTTTGACAGCTCTCAGCATTTTCCGTTATTCTCTACCACGTATTTGTGCAGACAGTGTTCCTCCATTTCAACAAAATTTTTCACACTTATCAAACATTTTCCACTATTTTTGTTTACTTCTAAAGTCTATCAATATCATCTTTTTTTGCAAAATACACACACACTCACACACACACACACTCACACACACACACACACACAGATACACGTATATATTGTCAGTATGTTTCTAGCTTTCCTATCAATATCTTGCACTTCTTCGGTGTTTCAGTTGATGTCTGCATTTCGTCAGATACTAGAACATCACTTGAGTTGATAACTGCAATAACATTTTTACATTTCAGATGGGATTTTGATAAATTCTTGGTCCTTGTGGCATTTATATTTTCAGTGCACTCTTATCATTATTATTTATTTACTTATTCATTCATTCATTCATTTTGCCTTTCGTGTCATTAGCTTTCCAATTTCCTGAATACTTATACTCGGCTTTATTATCAGTTTCGTTTATATTCTCACCTGTTGGGATATCAATTCCTCTCTCAGAAAATTTGCCTACTCTCAGGAAAAGGATGCTACATATATTACATATATTACTGCTAAATTCCATTCTTATGATTTCATTTAATACCTGTCCGTTGTTCCCTAATGTATCAGATTGATTTTCATTCTAACCTAAAAATATCAAGTCACCCATAAATAATTGTTTAATGGGTCATTTACTGTTTTTTTAATCCCTGTGGGATTTTTTCATTTTCTTTACATCAATGAAACTATGAGATATCCCGATAGATCGCTGGTCAAAAGGTGTTTTCTTTCTTTCCCACACTGCACAGATCTCTTCCTTTTGGGTCCCACTTATTCGTCTATGTCATCTTCCTATCGTCTTGATATTCTAAGTGGCTCCTGATCTTTCGGATTCCACTCGACAACTGCACTGGTACATTGTACTTATGTTTTTGGTATTCCATGATCACATCTTTCACTCCCCTGAGTTCTCCAGTCAAATCATGCAGATATGCTCTTGCAATGTTATCCTCAGTACTGACCTTTTCACAGCCTTTACGTCTTAACTAATCTGAGCTCTCTTCGACATTTTCGTACGGGTCTTTTGAGCTAATATTGGCTTTCAATGAAACTCTCATCATATATCTTTCCAAGACCTCAGATTTGTAGCCAATCAGTGTTCTTCATCGTAGTCCACATCTCACTGCATATAAGAGCGCAGATAAGACGGTGCTGTTAAGGAGATTGATACACAAGGTTTTTCCATCCTACTCTTACTCTGTGTGAAATTTCGGTGTTCATGGCCCGGCATATAATTTGCATTTAGTACATTGCTGGCGTACTTATTCACTTTCTGAATTTCATCGCTTTCCACGACAATATGATCTTCTCCTACGTTTTCGAGCCGCATGTATTGCGATGTCTATCCGTGCGCATGTTTTCGAATTCTGCAAACATTGGTCAGCCAGAGATGATGTTGTCAACCGTCTCATTGTGCTGGTTGCATATTCTGCATTTGAGGTTAGGATCCGTTTTCACATTTTTTCTTTTCCTTTCATGATTGCTTGTAATCAGGTGATGACCTTGTACATGAGAATGAGTCCTTTCGTTTCAGCATTTAGTCTGGAACCTTTGAATCATTGCTGGTTTTCACTTCAGGTCTACGTCTCCTCTGTCGACGTTTGTATAGTATTAACTAACGAGTAGTTTAGTTTTCTCGTCTGTTTCGTCTTTACTATGTTTTGTGATTCTACTCTATTATTTTTTTACCTCTTTTATTATTTTTGTTGTGTTGTTATCTAAAATTATCGTTTCATTGTAGCCTTTCTGTTTGTGCTTTATCGCTTCCATTTGTATAGAGAAAAGGTGTTGTTGTTTTTTTTACTTAATTTTTATTATTTATTCTTTTCTCTTTTTCTTTTTTTTTTATATTTTTCTTTTTCATGTCTCTCTATTACGTTCATCAGTCTTCCACTTTTTGTTTTTAAGTACTTTTCCAGTCCGATTGTTGATAGTTTATAGCAGTCTTCTATTTGTGTCAGGCTACCATTTCTTTGCGTGTGAGATAGGTATATTCTGTATCTCCTTTGGAATGGTGGCTTCCGTGCGCTGCCAATGATCTTTTGGCTTTTCCTATTCTTTTTAACTCACTTAGCCTCCACTTTGTTATACTGAAGCTGTAATTTATAACTGGCATGGCTGGCGTATTTATATCTATTATCTTATTATATCCCTATTATTTTATATCTATAATGTTACATTATACTGTTGTTGTTGTTGTTGTTGTAGTCGTCGTTGTCGTCGTTGTTGTTGTTGTTGTTGTTTCCTTCCTTCATCCTCTTCTTTTGCTTGCAAGAGTCATTACAGTGTCGGAAAATGCCTTGTGGTATTTCTTCCGACTCCTTACATTGTAAGCTCAAACATCACCGAGGACATCTTTGTTTCCTCTTTCCTTTTCCATAACGTAATACTTCTGCCACTAAATCCCTCCTCTCAAATTTCTGGTTTTGTGCCCGAATTAGAATCAGTATTATCAAAAACACAGCGTGGTGCCAGAATAGATAGAGCGTCGGCAAAATACTTTCTGGCATTTGTTCTGCCTCTTTATGTTTCAAGTTCAAAACTTAGTGAGGTATTTTCCTATCAGCTCTGAGAGATCGGTAGTATGTAAGGCACCAGTATGATACTGAGGTCCACGTCATCCTTAACACTTCATTACAGTTACTGTCCTAGTGCCAATAATTGTTGTTGTTGTTGTTATTGTTGTTGCTACAACTGCTGCTGCTGTTGTTAAGGTGGTGAGCTGGCAGAATCGTTAGCAAGCCCGGCGAAATGCTTAGCGGTATTTCCTCTGCCGCTAGGTTTTGAGTTCAAATTCAACCGGGGTTGACTTTGCCTTTCATCCCTTCGGAGTCGATGAAATAAGTACCAGTTCCGCACTGGGGTCGATGTAATCGACTAGCTCCCTTCCCCCAAAATCTTCCAAGGCCTTGTGTCTAGAGTAGAAATAATAATAATTATTGTTGCTGTTGCTGTTGTTGCTAAGGCGGCGAGCTGGCAGAATCGTTAGCACGCCGGACAAAACGTATCTATATTTTTTGTCTGTCTTTATGTTGTAAGTTCAAACTCCGCCGAGCTCGACTTTACCTTTTCATCCTTCTAGGGTCAATAGAATACGTTCCAATTTAGTACTAGATCGATGTAATTGCTGGCCTTGTGCCAAAATTTGAAACCTTTCTTCTTCTTCTTCTTCTTATTATTATTATTATTGTTGTTGTTGTTGTTGTTGTTGTTGTTGTTGCCTTTGCACAGCTTCTAACGCTGGTGATGTACTATGGTGTCAGCTGTTCACTACCAGTGAACTAAAGTAACACCTCTTATTTTTCGAGCACTTTCCGCAGTATTCGGGCGGTTCTAAGTAGTGCTGTTTTCTGTAAGTGCTCCACCCTTATTACAGCCCCTATTTGTTCCACGTACTTCTCGAGATTTTTGCTCACTGTTCCTAGAGTCCCGACAATTACTGCTATCTTTTTCATCGACCACAACTGCTTAACTTCCCAATCTAACCTGTCATATCTCTCAACTTTCCTTTCTTCCTTATCGCATACCTTGTCAGGTGGGTATGCTATATCTATGATCCAGCATAGTTTGTTTTCTTTCTCAACTAAGACTATGTCTGGAATTTCTTCTTCTTCTTCTTCTTCTTCTTCTTCTTCTTATTATTATTATTATTATTATTATTATTATTATTATTATTATTATTATTATTATCATTATTATTACGAACAGAAGTAGTGGGAGAGCATCATAGTAATGTGTTGAGAGGAGTTCTTTGTGATTTGAATACTTCACCTCCGGAGGCGTGGGTGTCTTGTTCGTCATCCTTAAAACAAACCTTATTCAGGGAACATTTGAGCAGAATGGGCTACTCGGCCTGTAGACAATTCTAACTGCAACCCATCTTGAAGGTCATGCGCTGTTTATCTTGATATATGATTACCATGTCGCGCACATATGGTTATGATGCATGTGCCTAGTGTACTTTTATCAGAACTCCCAAAGGGGGAGGCGCTTCGAAAAAGGAAAGGTTACACGTGGAAAAACCCATAAAACCACGGGAGCCTGGTCAGAAAAAATAAGAAAGAGGTATAGAGCCCTTTCTCCTTTTACATTACCTTTTTTTTTTTCTTTTTTTTTTCTACAGATGTATTCTCAGAATTGGTCCGTTTATACTGGCCATTCTTCCAACAGTCACCCATCTTTCAACGAATTTGCTATGAGACAGCATTTCCCTCTCTACTCTCATCTTCCTTTTCAAGTGGAACTTGAAAAAGTTGATGAGGCCTTGGCCAAAGAGGAAAGTGTCTGTCTTTAGCCCTTTCAAACGGGTCCACCATATCACCTC
>NC_068995.1:19920778-19931738 GCF_001194135.2 Octopus bimaculoides
TTCGCTACAGCCACTAGGCATAGGAAAATTGCCTTGCCCTCCCGGTTAAAGGAGGTCGGCGGGAATAATAATAAAATAAGTTACTTTCGAGTTGCGCTTTTTGTCATTGAGTTGACCGTAGTGATGGATTACGTCAGCTATGTTTACCTTAGTGATGGATTGTGGCAATCGTATGCAAAAGTTAAGAACTCATCTATCTATCTAATAATAATAATAATAATAATAATAATAATAATAATAATAATAATAATAATAATAATAATAATAACAATAAATATAAATATAACTGGTACTGAAAAGAACATTATCGATGAGAGAACAGTTAGCACCCATGAATCTTCTTTTTTTCTTCTTCACATAACTTCATTTCATTCTAGAAGTGAATGATCTGGTGTATTTATTTTAATAGCCTATCAGAATATATATAGTTAGAGTTTTAGGGGTCGAGAAGACATTCTGTAAGAAATTGAAACAAAATTGAAAGAAAGGAAAGTAGTAGTAGTAGTAGTAGTAGTAGTAGTAGTAGTAGTAGTAGTAGTAGTAGTAGTAGTAGTAGTAGTAGTAGTAGTGATTGTGATTTCTTTCTATTTTTTAAATCTGGAGTGTATGTATTTCTTTCTGGTAAGGAAACAGTAGGCAAAACGATCTCGAGCCTTTGCATAGTTAGAATGTATTGGCGGTTGGGTGTAGGGAAAACGTTTACAATCAAAGGTGTGTGTGTGTGTGTATGTGTGTGTGTGTGTGTGTCTGTCTGTCTGTCTGTCTGTGTACACATCCTTGTATGTGCCTACACACGTACTCATTCATTCACACACACAAACGCATACACACAAACATTATTCTTTTGTTGTTATTATTATTATTATTATTATTATTATTATTATTATTATTATTATTATTATTGTTATTATTATTATATCTAGTTACAATATTGGATTCATGATGTTATATTGCCACAACCTATTATTATTCATTAAGTAGTCACGTAGTCACTAAGAGGTATTTTTATTAACACAAAATTCCTATCACGTGACAGTGTATTACTGAGGGGTTTAAGCACAAGAATTAGTTTTACATTAAGAATCTCATTTTTCATAAATTTCATAAGCAATATATTGCTACTTCGGTTCAAAGATTACGTTGCAAAACCTTAGAACAATCTTTTATTTCTTTTCTCTTCTTTTTCGCCAGAAAATCTGAGAAAACATTGTGTCTACATGATTGTCTCTCTGTTTGTGTTTCTCTCTCTCTCTCTCTCTCTCTCTCTCTCTCTCTCTCTCTCTCTCTCTCTCTCTCTCTCTCTCTCTCTCTCTCTCTCTCTCTCTCTTTATCTATATATCTATCTATCTATCTATCTATCTATCCATCTATCTATCTATCTATCTATTTATCTATCTATCTATCTATCTATCTATCTATCTATCTATCTAGCTGTAATTAGCAGAACCATATACACGCGCACCTATGGCGGTGGGCAACTTTGTATGGGGTTCTGATGATTATGGTTCCATTACAAATCAGGCTGATGAGAAATAGACAGTCGGTAAGATTGTTAAAATTCGAAACCGGTCCCTGGTTAATAATGTTCCTTTTCGGTTTTTTTAAATGTCTTGCCCGCTTACGTTTTGGTATCACGCTATATTTCATGTTGAGAACAATTTAGGTCTTATTAGACACAAGATGTGATCTATCTCTAGCACATTGAATTCCACGTTAGTGGTCAACGTCATATCTAGATAGATAGATAGATAGATAGACATACATACATACATACATACAGGCAGACAGACAAGCATACCTAGATACAGACTTATGCACAGAGACTCACAAAATATGAATTATAGGTGTGTATGTGTGTGTATTGATACACAAGTACAAGATACAAGAGAGAACGTTAAGAACTAGATGGTTATGTCTATATACGCTGTCCGTCTTTTGAGATTTCTACTGCTTTACGTCTACACCGAACTTCTGTTTCATTTTCCGATGGTCCACTTTGATGAATGAATGCTAGATTTGTCAGTTATTTGTCCGTTCATATTGTAGACATGTCATATATATATATATGGTTCAAATGTGCAGAAAACAAAACACGGAGACAGATGAGGGAACAACAAGCAGATATAGTTAGTAGTCTGACACTGGGGAAAAACAGAAAAGTCTTTGACGTTTCGAGGCTAAGCTCTTCGACACCAAGGGATGACAGGGGAAAATGGGGAGAGAAGAAAAATGGAGAGAGAAGAAAAATGGAGAGAGAAGAAAAATGGAGAGAGAAATAATGTATCGGGATTAACGATTCCACATCCATATATACATACATGCACACAAACACGCACACACAAACACATACACATACATATATATACATATATACATACATATATATATGGCAATTTGGGCAAATGTCTTCTACTAACCCCACCCCCAACTTGCCGACTAATGCCTTGTGGGATAATTTGGTAGAGAGAAACTGTGTGGAAGCTCGTCGTATATATATGTCTGTGTGTGTGTGTGTCAGTATGTGTGTATGTGTGTGTGTGTGTGTGTGTGTCAGTATGTGCGTGTGTGCCTGACGACGGGTGTTGGTTTATTTACGTCCTGTACTTTGGTGGTTCGTTGAAAGAGACCGATGGAATATGAACCAGAGTTTAGAAATATATATAGGACTCGACTTGTTCAACAAGTATAGGTTAAAATATATAAAATCTATGACTATCTGCGTACGCATGGCTGGATGGCTGGATGACTGACCGACTGATGGTTGGATGGACGGACAGACGGATGGATGGACGGACGGACGAACAGATAGCTCGATCGATTGATTCAAGAATAGACTAATGGTTTCGCCTTCAAAAACTTGAATCTCATATTTCGCTTCTACTGCGTAGCAGCTTAAGCCAGTGTTTTCACCATAGCCAGAAATGAACCCTTTTGAGTGAAATTGTGATGAGCCAACGATGGCGCTTCTAAATTGTCGATTGAACTGCTAGAAAGATCAACTAGATTACCTTAAACCACTTCACACCTTTTTTTGTAATAAAAAGTTTAAATTACTCATTCGTTAGATGTTATAATGGCGGAGCTATGCATCGAATTTTAGGAGAGCATAGTCTTGTAGAGTATGAATCGTAGGGCGAATGATATTTGTCAGGGCCTCCGAGACATATGTGTAAGAGCGAAAGGTATCCGCAGAGTTCTGGTCTGGACTAAATACTTGCAACTATGTGAGCTTCGCTAAAAGCAGCCATGAATCAATACTCATATTAAACTGTGCATCTTATTAACTCTGTCACCTCGATAGCGTTCCACAACGAATCACTAGATGTCAAATAAAAGGCTTTGGTGAACTCGAGGCATTATTAATTGATATGTACTCAATGTACAGTGCAATGTACAGAGCTGCTATGAAGTCGATACACCTAACACCCTCATATATTACATTTCGATTCGCCATAGCGTGTCTATCAACTCTTTGTACTGAGTTCGTGATAGCAGAAACAAATGTAAGCTGTGAATCCCGTTCGTTTACCATAATTTACAGATTTATATTTGTGTATATATAACACGAACGCCTACGCACATACACACACACACACACACACACACACACACACACACACACACACACACACACACACACACACACACACACACACACACGCTTTGTGTCCGAAATAAATAATCATATTTTCGTAACGTACTCAATCTATTCGCAGAAGACTCTCAGCATTGCCTCTTAGGTAAATGTTCTGATTTATTTATAACATTTACTGAACAGTTAAGACTTCCCTCTGCCTATAACCTGACTGACTTACTCCAAAAATAAACATTATTGACTTTTACGCTTAAAATTATAAATAGTGCTGTGTGTACTATAAATGATGAACTGAACGAGCCTCCATCGGGATGTATACATGGTCATTAAATTTGTTAAAATTTGTACCCAGATCTCTTTTGTACCAAAATACTTTGTACCTAAATTCTTAGAATCACACGGTAATGTCATAAGTAAAGAAACACGATACACTGGAGAACAAAGAACTTAGCAAACCTGCCAAAAATTAACAGGATATTAACGACTACGTTGCTCTTGATCACAGATTTTCAGGTTGTCCAGAGGCGTGACTTTTCTATTTAATTTAATGATGTTACATTAGAATGTATCGTAGTCGATTAATATTAATGATATGTGATAAGTTAAACAGGCAAATTATTCGTCGTTAGAACATTTAACAAAATACCTTGCGCTAGTCATTCCAGCTTTTGGTGCCCAGTGTTCAAATCTCGCCGAAATCAACGCTGCATTTTATCCTTATGAGGTCGATAAAATAAAGTACCAATCCAAGACAGAGCATTGATAGAATTCTTAGACTATCAGTTCAGAATACTTTCGGAATTTGTTACAGCTTTTTCGGATGTTTGCGCCCTAGATTTTTGGGTAAAAGTTTGTTCTGTCTCTGTGTTCAACACCAACACCTGGAACTTGGATGAATTTAGAGGAATTCCTTCTATTATACACATTCGGGCTAAAAAATTAACGATAATTAAAGCTACCTTCTTCATTAAAGGGCAAAAATGTTTCACGTGGATACGATATATGTTCATATATACACCAGACATGGATATTTCAGTTAGAATGACCGCTCAAAACATTTCGTTACGCTGATCTGGTTTTGAGTAATGGATTAGCCTCTTGATCTGTTGTCACGATCTAAAGGTGAGGTTCAGAACTCAAGGCGCGTGGCCTAGTGGTTAGGGTGTCGGCACTATGATCGTAAGATTGTAGTTTCGATTCTTGGACAGAGCTATGCGTTGTATTTTTGAGCAAAACACTTCATTTCACGTTGCTCCAGTCCATTCAGCTGGCAAAAATGAGTAACGCTGCAATGGACTGGCGTCCCGTCCAGTTGGGTAACACATACGCCACTGACACCGGGGAGCCGGGCCAATGAACCTGGCTTGGCTTTAAAAGGGCGCATTTATTTAGTTTTTATATATAAGTATGCATATATCTGTATGTGTGTGTGTGTGCGCGTGCGACATTGTGTACATGTGTATATCTATCTCTCTCTCTCTCTCTCTCTCTCTATATATATATATATATATATATATGTGTATATATATATAATGTGGGTGCGTATACCTTTACTTCTTACAACGTTGAACTGTATTTACTTATATTGCTTTTTTGATGCATCAGGAAATGAGTCGTCAACACATCAGCAGCCCCCCCCCCCTCCGATCCGATATCATATTAATTTTGGTCAGTGTTCATTGGGTACATGTGTATGAGTGTGTGTGAGAGAGACAGAGAGCGAAAGAGAGCGTATATACGTATATGTACACATGCACGGGCGTGTTTATGTATCTATGTATGAATTGATGTGTTGGATCAGGCTTTGTATGATTTTTTTGCCTAAACATCGAACTAATTACTCATCAGCAGCTCATTGATCATTTTGTTCCAGGCAGACTGCAACGTTTAGAATTTTTCGATAACCTCTCTGTGGAACCAATCTGTCCTCAAGGGGTAAAACATCTTACAGTTAACATCTAGGATGATCGAATTGAGTCTGAATACACTGGTACATTGATTGATTATCTGGCACTAACATGGATGCACTTTCTTCATCAATACCCCACCCCGACACACATACAAACTGCTCGCTATGAGATCATCATCCTATTGCTAATACACATCATACGTTAAAGTAACAGACGAACTATCTCAGAAAGCATGTCAAACGTATTTGCTGTTGTTTCTGTTACGATTTTCCTACTATTTCTGTTGTAATCTATAATTTTAATACTACTTTCTCCTTCTTTTTCTTCAAATTGTTATAATTATTCAAAATGATTTTTATAAAAAAAAAAGTCACTATTATTATGATAAAGACATCTTGATAAAGACACTCTCTTCTCCATACTCACCATTATTATCGTCCGCGTCGGTGTCGTCGTCAGCATTGTCATCATCATCATCCTCTTCATCATCATCAACACCATCATCAACAACAGCAACGTCTTCGGTATCGTAGTCATCATCATCATCATTAATCATTCACCATTTTGTTTGCTCTATTCGGACGTGTTGCAAAACATACTGAGTAAATTTTTACCAAATCGAACTGCAGGAAAATGTTTCTTCGCGAATGATTTTTCAACATTGAACTTCCTGGAATGCATTGGGCATCTATTCTCACGGCAGGGAAAACATAGTGTATGACGCTTTGAGCATACTTTTCTTTTACTACCTTTCTATACATTGAACTCAAAATGCTTTCCAGGCTGAGAAGCGACCCATTAAGTAAGCATGAACGCAACAGCATGGAAATTATATAAAAGACAAGTGCATTATATACAATACTAATCATAATAATGGACCCTCTCGTCGAGGACGATGTATGAGTGTTTAAGTTTTTCCGAACGATCTTCCGAAATGTATGTGCTGTACATTATTAGCTCACTCTCCCCCCACCCCATCAAATCGACGTTGCCCGAACAAGTGCACGGTGTACAATGCGTCAGGAGTCGAAGTGATCGCAGGGCAACGTGAGATGAAGTGTTTCGCTCAAGAATACAACGCACCGTCCGGTCTAGGAATTGAAACCACGAACTCACGATCGTGAGTGGATCACCATAACCACTAGGCCATGTATCTTCAATAATAATAATAATCCTTCCTACTATAGGCACAAGGCTTGAAATTTTGAAGGAGGGGACTAGTCCATTATATCGACCCCAGTTTCACTGGTACTTAATTTATCGACCCCGGAAGGATGAAAGGCAAAGTCGAACTCGGCGGAATTTGAACGTACAATGTAAAGACAGACGAAACGCCCCTAAGCATTTCGTCCGGCGTGCTAATGATTCTCCCATCTCCCTGTTGTAAAAATAATACTGACAGCAGGCTGCTGTCCGCTCTCACAGATTCTACCAGATCAAACAAGACCGAACGCGCTGAGAAGTAAAAAAATAATAATCATTATTTCAAATTTTTGCCCCAAGGGTAGCTTAGGATGAGTTGATTACCTCGACCCCAGTGTCCAACTGGTACTTATTTTATCGACTCGAAGGAATGAAAGGATAAGTCAGCTTCGGCGGAATTTAACTCAGAGCACGAAGACCGACGAAGTACCAGTGAGCTAAAGATTCTGCCTGCCTTGAAAGACGTCAGGTTGAACAATTTGAACTGGCAAACGAAGAAAGTAATAGTTAATGCTCAAGAGCGTTGTTCTGAGCTATTTCACAAGACTCGAAACCCTTAAAGAAGGTTCAAATAAATGTGACCTAGAAGTGACAAAATCTGTCTAACCAATGGAACCACCTAACTACCTCCCGTCTACATCCTGTATCAAGCATGGAGAAAGACCATGTATATCTGCATCTCTAAAGACACTGAACGACCACAAAACCAAGGCTTACAGGGACATTGGACATTTGTTCGTCATCTTTGTGGCGCAATAACGACAAGAGATGAATACTAGACTGACGAAAATGACAAGTGGTCGAAAGCGGACTTCATGTAGGAGTCCACGGCCACCTTCTCTCTTTGGTAAGTAGAGTCGTTCTGACTGCTTTAGGGCGATGCATTTTATTAATTATTAAACATTTCCCAATGTTTCTATCAAACTCACAGGTTTCAGCATTTCATCAATTAATTATATTGAAACTATATGTTACGACAGGCATGGCTAAAATATTAATTTCTTCTGTTCTGTTTCTGGTGTCTTGAGTAGTGCCTTACACTGGGATAGCATTCTTTTCTGATCTTTTCCCTCATTGTTGAGTGTTTGATTTCCCTAGCCTTCACATACTCCCAGGTAATTATAGCCTTTCTCTGGCTTTAAGTCCTTTATAGCATTTTGTCAATCAAGTTTAACGTTGGATGTTTCCCTCTGATGACGATAGCTTTTTGCATTTGTCAGAGCCAAATTCCATCCTAATTTCGTCACTAAACGGTTTTACAACAGATAGTAGGCCTTGTAGCTGCTCGTTACTTTTGCGAAGAGCTTTAAATCATCCATGTAAAAATAGATGATCCATTATTGTTGCTGTTGTTGTCGTCAATGTTAATAATAATGATAATAATAACAACAACAACAACAACAACAATAATGATAATAATTCATTGCACAGGATGATATGAAACTACTTTTTGTTATGTTTTATATAAACTCTCAAGCTTTAACAAAAACCATTCACATAAAGTACCTTTCCAAGAATATGAACGGTTCCAAAGAGGGCATGTCGCTTTCATTCTATGTACAACAAATGGCTTCCAAATATTGAACGTCCCCCCACTCCGCTATTCTGTGTATAAAGGAAGATTCATCCTGAGATATTTTTTATTGTATACGTTTAGGTTTGCAAACACCAACGCATCCAGTGAAAAAAAAATAAGCATAAATATGACAAACAAAAGCACTTTCACATACAACAGCAACCCTTCCTTTGAAGTGTCGCATAACAAAAAGAAATTCTATAGATCGGTTAACATCACTCAACGGAAAAGGTGTACGGAAAATATGGCACAAAAGCTAGTGCATCCTTGTCTAAGAAATTTATGCGTTAAATACTTCTGTTTTTTTTTCTTTCGATTGTCTTTTAAGTTACGGAGCTGGGTTTCGTACGCCTTCGAAAGAGGAGTTGAAGAAAGCAGGTGCGTGGTTGATGTATACACCAGTCAATCGAGAGAGCACATACAAGTCTATGCCCAGTTTGTAAAACCAGGGGACAGAGGAAAAGAGAGACAAGGCTGAGGCTCCAGACACCTGCTTGCGGGCTAATGCCACACTACATGGAGAAAAAGAATACAAGAACCACAGTCAGAGATATTGTCATTAACGTTCGCCCTTGATTTATTATTCCCATTGAATCACAGTCTGGAATGGGTATATGTGTTAGGCGACTTCTGCAACAACATGTGGTCTGGTAGGATCTACGAGGGCCTGAATGTCTGGTTGGCAGGATAATTCTGGAATTCTGGAGCTGTACCTCACCAAAGGATTGAAGAAAACATAAGTCTGTGGTGCAGAGGAAAAGGCCCAGTTGATACACATGTGGTAATAAATTCAGCTTGAGGATCTGCCTGAAAGATGAAAAAGAAAATGAAAAGAGGGTAGTTAATAGCATCAATATCAAGGGTCAAAGTTGACGACCTTCGCTGTTGCTAATGCTGTTTCTAAAGTATTTTCGATTCTATTTCTAAATATCCGGAGAGAGAATAAGCGAAACAATATCATTCTCAATAAGAAGAAAGCCTTAGACTGGTAATGAAGTATGTAATTGATACAGCGAAGGAACTTCCTTCTCCAACATAAGAACAGCCAGAGACTACGACTTGAAGGAAGGAAGAAAAATGTTTGCTAATTAAAGAGGAGATAGTCGGAATACATACAATATAAATTATTGAAAAGCCTATTTAAAAGCAGACCAATAGTCTATACGCAGCTAAAGTTCAACACCTAAAATGACACTGCATTTGTCTCCTCTTGGCTGACACCGAAGAAGCTCACGAGTACATTCGGAAGTGTCAGGTTTCAGTATCCGAAAACATGAAGTGTCTTTATATTTGGTTTATGCGCGTGAGTTTGAATGTATCCATTTATGTTCTCTTTCTCTTTTTAAGTGAGAATAAATTTTAACCAGCCACCTACTTGGTAGCAATTTTGTGAAGGAAAGCATTATGTTTCCTTCATCATCTTTGAAATCTTAAGAATGTCTTGCAGATTTTTACTCTCCCAGATATCATGATCATTTGTAGCTTATGAATTAAGGATTTGCCTTCTTTCTACATGAACACAAGTTCAGCCATACTTTGCTCCAGACGGGTTGTTATCTATACTGCTGTTCCAATCATAATAGGTATGAAGCTGAAGGTGTGTCTTTGGTACTGGATTTGAATCTCCTTACCAAATGCCCATAGATGTCCTCTTTCTTTCATATGTTTCTAACTACATTGGTCTCTAGAGAGCAGCTGATTTCCTCAGAATACATCATTTCCGCGTGGTCTGAGACAACACCATCTTTTGACTTGGTGACTGTTTTAACTTTTAAGCTCCACCAATATATTTTTATCCCATCTGTCTCGACACATTGAACTTCACTCTGTAGGTGCTTTCTTTTTTCTTCTCCTGTTCAAGACCGTTCTGACCCCCGCATCATGCCTTGTGGAAAGATAATATGAAGAAGACATTCTCTCACGGTTTGCAATAATGTTGCTAATGTCTTCAGTCTCAGTCTTGCACAGCCCACATTTGTTGTCTGTTAATGTTTACTGCCTTTTCTACTGTATGTACTTGGTAAAGGTCTCTTGTTTTTGAATTGCATGGAATTGACTTTTCGGTACCCCATGCCATAAACTTTTCGGTACCCCATGCCATGCTTTTCACATGATCAATCCCGTCTATGCTTTGTTTTTCGTGCCAAATTACCCACGTATTATCTTCTCAGTGAACTAGTTCATATTCTTTATTTTTTATTTTGTTTTATCATAAACAGATTTTACCTTGGCGAAAGGTCTATGTCATCCCATGTTTCGTACCTCTCCTCAAGTTCATTAGGTAAGCTCATTATGTTGTTGATTTCATGGTCACAAATTTGGGTAAGGTAGTTACTGGTCTTTTTCCTCAGCCGCAGAAGTTGCTTTAGGGTCATATAACTTCAATACAGATTTGAAACCGCGGCCACCACCCTTACGGGGGAAGTATAGCCTGTGTACGTCTCCATTAATGTTGAGGTTTTCCGAAACATTGATAACCTTGCGAGTTTTGACATCTATCTCACTGAGCTCTTGCAATGACTGAATGAAATATACGGAAATACGGAAATAGCTTTCATCATCCTACAAGCGGGGTTTCTGCCCGATACATTTCCGAGTACATATATAAATATATCTATGCATATATATATATTCATGTATGAATGTGCGTATATATATATATATATATATATATAT
>NC_068995.1:19932766-19942683 GCF_001194135.2 Octopus bimaculoides
AGAGGTAAGCAAGTTAGATGGATCATTATATATAATGTATATTGAATACATGAAATACAAAAAAAAAATATGTATATATATTAATACATATCAAAAGGTCCGATTTACACACTCCTTGAGCACTACTAAGTGTGTTCTGTACGGAGAATATCTGGATTTCATCTATGGAACATATACATACATATGTGTGTATGCATGTATATATAGCTTTTTGTTTGTTTGTTTGTTTTTTTGTTGGGTTTTTTTGTTGGGTTTTTTTTTGACAGATTGAAACGTAATATATACCTTTCAATAGACATCGAATGTTAGCCTTGGGAAATATAAACAAAATGACTACATTACAGCTTTCATGTGTACTTACTGTATATACATGCTTAGAATGAGACAAAGTGAACAATTTAATTTGTACTTCTGGACATGCGCTGACAACGCGGATAAATTCATTTCTAAGCAACCGAAATCGCAGCATAGCTAAATTAATTGTCAATTTAGATGAGTTCTATTTCGTTTACACTTAATATAGCTATAAATGTGTAATCACTCTTCGGAAAAGTTGGTATTCTTCAAATAAAGAACATCCATTTTTCCACGGAGAGAAAAAACAGAAAATAGTCGAAATATCCCGTATTTTTCTGCCTACGGAAAGATAAAAACTTGGTTCTACACTTTAATTCTCAATCTGAGGATAACATTCTATGGTGTTTAAAATGCATACAGTGTATCGCATTTCATATAAATAAATTATAAAGTTGGTGTGATACAAAACATATTACTGCTCAATGCCAATATTATGCTGACAATGAATAAGACCATACAATGCTGATTTATGTGAGGATAAACAAGGATAAGTAACGTGTTTGATCGACCGACGGAATGAAAACGCCGTTTGTTGTGTAATTCGTATTTATCATATATAAATTGACATACATATGTATATGTATGATATAATAAGTCGGCAGAGTGGTTATTACACTGGAAAAATAGCTTAGCGGTATTTCCTCTAACTTGACGTTCTGATTTCAAATGTTGCCGGCATCGACTTCACCTTTCATCCATCCGGGATCGGTAAAATAATTTACCAGTTGAGCAATAAGGTTGATGTAATCGACTTCCATCCTCCCCCACAATTGCTGACCTAGTGCCAAAATCTGAAATCAATATTTGTACGTTTATGTAATAGTAAAGGTTTATGTTAATAAATGAGGAACGTTTTTGTTCAAACGTAAACTTCCGCATCTAATATAAAATTTCTTTGTATAGCACGGCTTCCAAGTGGGGAGGAGATGAAAATAGATGCTGCCACGAAATTCGAACGACCTCTCAATCGTTTATCGGGCAATAGGGCTACTAGTTGACTCGAGTAGGTTCTAATGACTTTAGAATTTGAGGACACACATGTAAACAGAATACGTAGCTTGCTATCTACCTACCTTTTTATGTATGCATGTATGTATGTATGTATGTATCTATCTATCTATCTATCTATCTATCTATCTATCTATCTATCTATCTATCTGTGTCTATATCTATTTATTTATGTGTCTGTTTAACTATCTACAATATATGAACATGTATGTGTATGATTATATTTATATAACGGTGTATGCATGTCTGTTTGTGGAGTGTGCTTAAATATATAACAATATCTGCATTTTGAAATCCACAAGCGTATTTTTCAGCTAAGGACTCAACTGCTGCCAATCTAAAATAGATAGTGGAAAGCTTTACCAATCTGACATACCCATTATACAGTATGTGAACACGGGAGCGTTAATGGTCACCTCTAGACTAAATTAGCTTCAGAACTTACAATTGCTTACCAATCTATCTATACATACTTCAATACAAACATGCACACATACATACAAGTATATACCTATATATATGTATGTATACACACACACACACACACACACACACAAACACACACACACAGATAGATATCTAATACCCACGCATACATAAATGCATGCCAGCATACATACATATTTATAATGTAATTTTTTGTGAAAAGGGGAAAATGTTTGAAGTGTATACTTCTGTGTACATCTGTACATATTTACAGTAAGTATATACACCTCAGCACCAATGTCTATATAATACTGTATTATATGTCCATATATTTTAAAGACAGCCCTGTATGATTGATACGATGTAAATACATGTATCTCATCTTTCAAAATTAATCATTTTCCTGTAATTGAACGAGAAATTCAATACAAGTGGAGATATGGCTGGTGCATGCATATAATATATATATATATATAAACAGATTTATAGATAATGGTATATAAATATATATATATATATGTTTATGCACACACACATGCACACATATATATACACAGATATATATATATATATATATATATACACACACACACACACACACACACACACATATGCCCACATATGCTCACATCTAAATGCAAAGACAAAGAGAAAGAGATAGATACAGAAAAAGAAACATAGAAAGAAAGGAAACCAAGAATGAAAGGAAAGAATGAAAGAAAGAAAGAAAGAAAGAAAGAAAGAAAGGAAGAAAGAAAGAAAGGAAGAAAAGTAAAGTGCGATCAGCATGTGTAAGTGTGATTTGAATGGGTGTGGTGCGTGTGTGTAAAATATTATAAGCTTGCTTTTTTACCAATATTGTTGCGTAAGTGCCTATTTCATTTCATGTCATCATCATCATCATCATCACCAACATCATCATCATCATCATCATCATATCATCACCACCACTACTACCACCACCACCACCGTCATCATCATCATCATCATCATCATGATCGTCTTCACCGTCAGCAGCTGTAACAGTAGCGACACGTCCCTGCTGCTTACGGATTATTTCCGAGCTGAAAGAGAAATTGGATGATGTGACAATCATTCATGTCTAAAAAGAGTGGTAATGATCCAAGTGATATCCCTCTAGCTTTGACGCCTTATCCAGTGTGACACTGAGGTGAACCTACACTCATTCGAATGTTTCTCTTTATACAGTCAGTCAAACGGTGGAATTTGATGTGGTCGCTCACCTTACTTGAAATCTTTGACAAATTTCCATCAGATCCCAGACTTTCGTTTTCAATATGGAAACGGCAAATCGGATGTGGCTCCGTACTAAGAAGTTTGCGTTCCAACTATATGGTTCTGGATTCGGCATGGCACCTTGGATCAAATGCTTCTGCTATAGAGTCGAGCCAACCAAAGCCTTGTGAGTGGATTTGATAGACCCTAACTGAAAGAAGCCTGTCGTGTGTGTGTGTGTGTGTGTGTGTGTGTGTGTATGCGTGTGTGTGTGTGTGCGCGCGTGTATGTGTGCGTGTGTGTATATATACGAGTGAGTGGACAAACGAAAGAAGAGCATTCAACAGTTTTACTGAGGGTTGCATGCCTGGATCAAAAGAGTTTGATTCAAGTTCCATGTTACTTAAACTTTCAAAGTTCGCGAGGCCCGACGATAAGCTTCACGAGTTTTGAAGCTTTAAGTTGCACGGAATTTGAATCAAACGGTTTGATCCATACACACACATACACACACACACATATATACATCCAGGTGTATGTTTTCGTGTTTGCGTTTGTTCGCCACTACCGAATGACAACCGATGCTGGTGTATTTACGTCCGACTGAATAAGCACCAAGTCTTGAAAAAATTAAGTACTGGGGCGGATTAATTCCCTCTAATATTCTTCAAGGCGATACCCCAGCATGGCCGCAGTCTAATGACTGAAAAAAAGTAAAAGATAAAAGTTACACCTACCAAAATCAATAGACACAGCTGGAATGCCTAAGCTAGGTAATGGCTGACCTGTGGTTATATAATACCAACGAATTCTCTTTCCAACAATAACAAAATTTAAGACGGAAAGCTGGCAGAATAGTTAGCATGCCGAACATAATGCTTAGCAGCATTTCGTCCGTCTTGTGCTTAGAAGCATTTCGTTCGTCTTTATGCTCTAAATAAAAATGTTACCATTTTCGACTTTACCTTTCTTCTTTTCAAGGGCGATAAAATAAGTACCAGTTGATCACTGGGGTATCGATGACATCGACCCAAGTCTTATACAAATTTCCTTCTTGCCACTGGACCAGTCGCGGATAAATCAAGTTGTGCGGCAACGGATTGCGCGTCTTCCTCATCACCGGAAACAATTCTTTGCGCAGACTCCGATCCAGCATATAACGGAAGGGATTATACTCGTGTGTACGTTTATGAATTCATCACTCATTTCCAACTCTTTATATTTTTGTTCCTGAGTGTGTGCAGTATTATCTTAAAACGTTTTAGAGGTATTAACCACACGTCTCTGTGGTATACATCAGTAAATGTGCCTGGTGGATAACAAAGCATCGCCACCCATAGTTTAGAATTAAAGACTTCTTGTTAGCATTAAACTGAAACATTATATATTACTTTGATTTTGACACAAGACCAGCAACTCTGAGGGAGCAGAAGTAACTCGATTACATGGACGACAGTGCTCGGCTGGCACTTATTTTATCGACTCCAGAAGAAGGAAAGGTAAGCAAGTATTTGAACTCAAAACGTAAAGGGCCGTAAGAAATGCCACTAAGCAGTTCGACCTGCTAACCATTGTATCAACTCACCCACAACATAGAACATATATAAACTTTGAATGTACACTCGAATGATAAGGCTAATAAAACGGCAAAATGTAATTTTTTTTTATGGTAACACATTTTTAGACGATTAATCATTGTTCCGATGCTGGTCTAGTGTATTGCGAAATGCTTTATAAAATTAGAAAGTGATTTTATAGAATATGCTATATTACTGAATTGTATTTATTGTGGGCGGTATGCAGTACAGTGTGGAGTTAATATGTCATTTGTGTGTCAAACAGTGAACAACTGGCGTGGACATATTGCCTTTGTTCCTGTTATTTCTATTATACACTCGTACTGTTGTTGCCGTTTTTAGTCTCATACTTCACAACCTGCCATTTCGAATTTGTACTTTGATAGCTTTTTCAACTTTCTTCCGTGTGATGTTTCTGTCACAAGAGAGAGAGAGAGAGATGGCTATTATAGTAAATAGATTTTCATTAACTTATTTGATTAAGATACTCTAGAGCTTCACTTTGTCAGATTGGACATACATGTCCCATAGTATCAAAGCCGTATCATTGTCAAATAGTAGCTTTGGTGCGTGCCAAAACCACTTTTTCTGTTTGATGATAAAGTACCTGCACACTGGTCAGTGGAAGAAGCTACCTATTCGATCATGTCTGTGGATATATTCTGTCTTTGAGTTGACTAGATAGTTGTAAAATAATTTGCTTGATTGTTTCTTATGGGGATTGCATCGTCTAGATTTGACATTCACGTCTTGTTTTGATAATTTAGTGCTGTAACATTGATCAAATCAAACCTTCCAGTTTTTCTTTTACTCCAAAGCTATTGAGCAATTGTTAGCTTCTCTATCATTAATGGATGGACACTTGCAAAACAGTGACCATGGGTTTGTTTTATTCTGTCTTTTATTTTCAATACATTTGAAGGTTAGCTTTATTTTATATTTTTGTGCATCTTGGCTGCTGTTCTACCTTTATTTGAACCTTTGTCTTCCGTGTTATCATTATTTTCTTGCTGGTATTTTTATTGTCTTCATGCATTGCTTTATCCTTTTATTGTTTCAGCCATTGTACTGCGGTCACGAGGGAGCACTATTTTCATGTGATAACCGAACCCCATACTTACACTTAAGTCTGCTACTTATTGAATCGAACCGCTAAGTTACAAGGCATGATAACTAGCAAACATACACACACATGCACATGCACGCTCATATGCATATATACGACGGGAGAGCCTCCGCACAGTTTCCATTTTTCAAATTCCACTCAAGCCATTGATAGATCCGAGACAATAATAGAGGAAACTTTGCCTTAGATGTCAAAACTACGTAGCTGAGACATAGACTTCTTAATTACAACGCCTGGAACTATTCTTAATAGCTCAGTCAGTCTCCTTTTCACAGAGAAAATCACTTTTATTTTGTTTTAACTTATTCCTTTGTCAGTTATATCAATATAACACTATGTAACATTTTTTTTTTTTTTTTTTTTTTTTTTTTTTTTTGTCTTGGACCTGTAAGTGTTTTTTTCGTATTTGCTTCTGTTTAGAAATGAAAGGAAACAGCCACTATTTCCTTCAAACTTTGCTTTTGTGGCGCGGACATCAATGTTTTAAAACTGACTTATTTTCCGTCACATTTCAGACAGATTCAACGCTGAGTTGCTGAAATAGAAATACCGTTATAGCAAATATTCTGCTCGATGCCACAGGTTTGCTTCTCAGTTGTTTGACCTTAACCACTTGGGTATGTCTCTTTGTGATTGATGATATGCGCATCTCTGATCATGTGCAGGAGTAGTTGGGGGAGCATCATAACCATGTATGGAGAAGGATTCTTAGGGGTTTGGATATAACAAAAAGAAAATTTGAAAGAAATATTAGCCATTTTTCATATTTTCTAGGAGTAAGCAAATAGGAAATAACAGTTGCTTCTCAAGGAAAAATACCCGTGTTACACTATAATCAACCTATCTTCTCTTACCCGCTCCGTATCTTGCTAGAATTACAGTCGGTGTATTGTAAAATATTTCTCATTTGTGTGAAGCGTTCTTTCTTCATTCGTATATACTACACACAAACTTCTCTTCATTGTTACTTTAAAGAGATGGGTTCGGATTGCACTGAGTAGTTTTATTATTTTCTTCAGCAAGCTTTACGTTTCACTTTTCTAATTTATTATATTGAAACTGTAATTTATAAGTGCAACTGACTTGGTTATTTTTACCTTCAACCGTAATTCTGGCATTAAGTTCTGTTTTTAATACCACTCTGACTTTCTCGTCTGCATTACTCAGTTGTAATTTTCTCCTTCAGTTTCATTAAATTCTAAGTATTTGGCTCGTTAGTTTTGGTCTAGTTCTCTTATTTCAGTCTTTAAATCTAACTTAATGTTTTGAATTTTAATTAATAGCCTCTTCTTAGAATCACTTTCATACGTTTATCTAATCTTAGACACATTTTGAAATCATTGTTGAATTCATCTCATTTATTTAGTAGCATCTCTAAATGGGTATTATAACCGCTGGTAAATACCTTTAAATTATCTATATCCTGAATATGTTTTGTAATTTGTTGTTAGTGTTTTTATTATTATTATAATCAGCAAGGTATTTTATCTTTTTGCGGTCGATAGATTAGGTACCAGTCAAGTCCTGGAGTCGGTGTAATCGACTAGCGAGCTCCCACAAATTTCAGGCTTTGTCCTAAAGTAGAAAGGCTGCAAGCTGGCAGAATCGTTAGTAGACCGGACAAAATACTTAGTGATTTTACGTACGGGTTCAAATTCTACTGTGTCCGGTTGTCTCTTTCTGTTTTTTTTTTTTTTCGGTGTCGATAAAACAAGTACCAATTGAGTACTAGGGTCCATGTAATCAACTAGCTTCCTCCTCCAACATTTCATGCTTTATGCCTGTGATTGAAAGTATATTTATTACAATCAACGGGGCAGTGGTATATCAGAAACGGTAGAACGTTTAGATACATAATTTTTAGTTTTGGGTTCTAATCTCACTGAGGCTCAGTCTTAACCTGTCTTTCTTGCGCAATCGTTAAATTGAAATACTTGTGAAGTACTGGAGCCGATTTAATCTTATATGCTCTCTCTACAACTTTCTGACCGTGACCATTGTTAGGAATTATTATTGGAGGCAGAGGTCTCACAGAATTGTTAGAGCATCACATAAAATGTCTTGCAGCATTTAGTTGAGGTACATTGAGGTCAACTTCACCCTTCATGCTTCAAAAGCTTGATAAAATAAGGTACCACACAGTGCAACCAGAATAAGTGGTCATGCAGAGACTCCTGCCCCGGCTTTTTAAACTTGTAATATGAAAGTAGGAATTTATATTAGTTATAATACGACACCGCAGATTAAAAGGAGACATGGTTCTTGAGAAAACCTGTTCTGCTGTGAAAATGCAAGATGGTGGCTAGAAATGCAAGTACGTAAATCACGATAGCGTGATTTTAAAAATGGATTATATTCATGATTTCAAGTCGTTTTCTATACAGTATGATGTTATCCATGCATACAGGATAGCATGTGAGTGCGTGTGCGGTGTATCATATGTATATGTGTGTGTGTGTGTGTGTGTGTGTGTGCATGTGTGCGTATGTGTGCTAGTGCGTGTGCGTATGTGCACGTGTATGTATGTATGAATACGCACACGTGCATAGAAAATATTTATATGCAAACATTGATGTGTGGAGTGATTATTGTGTGTGTGTGTGTGAGTGTGTGTGTACATGTACGTATGAACAAACTGGGTGTTCGGGCTAATTTCACAGTTGGTATAAAAATTAAAGAAAACAATATTCCATCCGAAAATAAAAGTATTTTAAAAACTCAATGAAATACCAACTATATTATAACTGGGAGATAACAGTTTACTTAAAGTCCCCGCCTTGAACTTCCGCCACAGCCTCAAGACGGCTCCAGAACCTGGTGTATACGTTCCTCCCTATGACCGTGGAAGGTATTCGAACACCTACCTGATCGGCCTTGGTGCTGCAGGCAGAGTGAATCTCTTTACGAACTGCGCCCAACGGGATTAAAATCGAGAGGATTAAGAGCCCAGAAATAGGGGCTGGTATGATCGTAGAAATCTTCCGACATCCACTTCTGACTCTTTCCAGTGGTATGGCAATGAGCCGAATCTTACTGCCACACTTATAGCTTCCTGCTGCAAACCTCTCCTGCCAGGTTTTGACCACAATGGCTTCATAGAGCCATCTGAATTGAGCCTAAGGTCCAGTTCAATCATCTAGGGAGACATGACGTCACCCTCAATGGAGACACACCCAAACTTCATCACAGCTGGAGGAGGGAACTTAATTTTCATGATTCGAGGGATATTACATGGATTGTAGGCAAAGTATGTGTTGTTCTGGGTGTTGTGCAACTGGTCCTGGAGAAGTTCTTTTACTCTGAGAAGAACGGGGACATTCCCGGCTAAACAAACTTATTCGGATTCTTCAAGAGTTTCTTTGCTTCTCCTTAAACTTGGCAGTAAGAATTTGTCATTTATACCTTTTGTACACGTGATAGTGAAGGTCATAATTCAGGGTCAGCTTCATGGGGGAAACTCCAAAACCAGTTTCTCTCTCTCTCTCTCCCTCGCTAAAAGCGCGGATTCCCTTCCTCGGATATTCCATCAACTTGTCCTTTAGTCGGATGAATTCCAGCATACGGATGCAATCAGAACAACTACTGTGTCCATTCCTGCTTGCCATGGCTTCGTAGTCTCCGTTGCAGCTGTCCATGTCACAGAAGATTGAACAGCAGTCATGGCGTTGGCATTTTGATACCCGGCGTGTATTATCATGATAGAAGTAACTTTTTTCCAATATTCCGAGAGCTACCATTCCTCCATATCAACTAATTTGTTTTTCAACTACAACTCTAATCTTTATGCTCCATTGACTGTTCACTAATACAGCAAGGTGTTCCTGAAAAGGGAGAGACATAAAAAAAAGGGTGAAATTTAGCCCGAACATATATGTATGTATGTATGTATGTATGTACGTATGTATGTATAGGTATTATATAGAGAGAAGGGTAAAGGGAGAGAGACAGAGTGAAAGAGAGAGATGTTAGCCCATGTTGATGTATTGTCTATTACAACGTTTTAGCGTCGGCATTCATTGTTCTGATGATGATGATGATGACGATGGTGATGATAATAATAGCGATGGATATGGGTCATGTGAAGTAAGCAAGACATGTAGGATGAGACAGAATATGTATACATATAAACACACACACACACACACACACACACACATACATATATATATATATATATATATATATAT
>NC_068995.1:19943044-19948103 GCF_001194135.2 Octopus bimaculoides
ATATATATATATATATATATATAAAGGGAAAGAAGGGGTGAATGAGAGACAGAGAGATCGTGTGTGAAAATAAAAAAAAAGAAGTGATTGAGAGATAGCAGAGTGAAACCGCAATACGTTGTGTTAAGCATTCATTCATTTGGCATCGTCTCTCCACGGTGTTGCGATATGTTCTTTATAAAAGATAAAAGACATTCATTATTTTCTTCTGTCTCCTGGGAAATCTATCGACTCCGCCATTTTGTCACCTTTCCCGCTACCTCTGCTGCGCTACGTCACAAGCTTATCGTACGCCCACATCAAACAAGGCTACTCTAACACTGTATCTCAATGTGTCTGTTTGTGTATGTCTGTGTATAGGTTTGTGTGTGGTGGTTTGTGTATGTGTAATATGGTGAGCCGCACATGATGTGTAATGTCGGCTGTGTTGATGGCGAATAAAGATGCTTCGATCGTTGGAAAGAGTGGGATGGGTGGCAAAGGGGTGGAGTGTGTGACCTTGCAGTAGCAAAATTATGAAAGCAGTGAGGCAGCTTTTATTATTGTGTTGACGATGATGTTGGTGGTTGTGGTATGAAATTGCTTAGACTGTTTTTGTGGGTGTTGTTGTTGTTGTTTGTGGTGGTGGTGGTTATAATGAGGTTGTGTCTTGTTCTTCTTTAGCACCAGGTCAGCTTCCTTATACCATCAAATCTATGATCAAAGACATTCTAGCCTTGGCCATCTCGTCTTTTTTATTGTATCTCGAACACATTGTCCTTCCTGTCCTTCCTGTTTTAAGGGAGAATAATGTGAGTGGAGAGAATTTGGTTGCTATTTCTTACTGAGCGACTGCGTAGACGTTACTTCATTTGTTTCGCCTAATTTACAATTGATGTTATTGCTGTTCTTCTTTACGCTCAAGTCAAAACTGTACGTGTCTTATGATTAATGACATTCCAAACAGTAACACTCTTCCTTTTATGAAGATTTGACTACTATGTCTAGCAAGTCAATAATGGTATAGATAATGGAGAGGATGTACTGTGGGAGTAGACGTCAGGGGTAATTCCTTAGTATGGACCATCTTTTAGACTACGATGTTGTCCAGTATCCATTTAAATCAGCCTCCACTGAGTTGGTATAACCAAAGACGTATCTTAACTCATCATAAATTATCTGTATTTAGTCTTTATTACTAAAATCCTTGATGAGCAGTTTCAAACGGGGATTACATTTCACATGGGATCTTTATTGGTTTGGTGTTGAGAATGATGTTGCGCTCCTGGAACTCAGAAGACTCCAAATTTGGTGAAACTGATGCAGTTAACGTTCCACTTAAACCAGTGGTTCTTAATCGAGGTCCATATAAGATTTTTTTGGGGGGGGCGGGGGGTCATATAAGCAAATTCATAAATTGGGCCCTCAATATCATTTTAATGGTCCACGAAAAATGTTGCTATAGATGTATTTATTGCAAGAAACAGCTAGGTTTCTCTCTCTAATGTTTTATATAGTTCAACCTACACAAGTTAATGTTTGATGAACAAAATAGTAATTTTGAAAGAAGTATCTATAAAATTACTTTTTAAACATGGAGCGGCTCTGGGGATCCACCAGAATAAAATGGTAATCAAAGGGGTCCACAGAGGAAAAATGGTTGAGAATTGCTGACTTAAACTGTTATAAATTGCGAGTTGACAGTCTGTGGAAGGAAGGAAATCCAGAGAGCCAATGTTATGATTAGGAAAATCCAAGTATAGTTACTAGGACAAGATTCGAGAAGAAAGATACCATATAGGTGACAAGAGGAAAAGGGTTGAGTCACTTACGCCGGAGTTGAGGTGGCTTGAGGCTCTCATCACAGACGATCGGTGGTCATTGTGAATGTGTTAAAAAAAATGAAGATGAAGAGAGGATGACAGGCGTGTGTAAGCCTCATAATGATATACGTTTGTAAGTGACTTTATGTCTGTCAATCAAGTGGCTTTTTTCAATGTCTGCAATAGTTATGTGTTTAGCAGCAATAGCGTCTCAGATTCGAGAGTAATATTCCATAGCGTATCTCACTCGAGCTTTCTATAAGGTTGATATATGGGAGGATTGAACTATTTTCTGGCCCTTGAGAAGAATAATTGACATACAGTCTTTTCTGTGTTGAGAATGTATGTTGGCCAAAAGCGACAATCAGTGATTGTGAGCCTAAGCTGAAAATTCTAGTTGCATTATATTCATATTCAACGGAATTAGACAAGAATTTTTTTTTTTTTCAGATATGCAAAGTGATGTGCCATTGTACTGTTGAGGGAGACGGGATTACTTCTTCCATCTTGTACCTTTTACTTGTGTCAGTCATTAGACAGCGGCCATGCTGGAGCACCGCCTTAAAGAGTTTCTGGTCGAATAAATTGGCCGCGGTGCTTATTTTTATTTAAGTCTCGTACTTTTATTCTGTATGCCACTCTTTGCCGAACCGCTAAGTTACGGGGACGTAAACACAGACACACACACAAACACACACACACGCACGCACGCACGCACGCACGCACGCACACACACACACATACACACACACACACATACACACACACACACATATATATATATATATACGACGAGCTTCTTTCAATTTCCGTCTACCAAACCCATGTAAATGGGTCGGCTCGAAGCTATAGTAGAAGACACTTGCCCAAGGTGCCACGCTATGGGACTGAACCCGGAACCATATGGTTGGGAAGCAAGCTTCTTGCCACTTAGCCTGCACCTACTGTTCGCAGAATCAATAAATATTTAGGGTGAAGTGTCTAGGTTTCCTTTTGACGATGCTTCGATTTCCAAATGTTCACGAGTAATTATGTATTGTGATAGGCATCGTAACAGGTGTTGTTGGACGTGGTATCGAGTAGTTTGTTGATGTATAAGCCTGGTTGTATGAGCCTGAATTCCCCATATGGTCCAATAATCAGCTTTGCACGAGCCTGGATGTGTTTGTTATTCGAGTTGTTAATGTTGCTAGTTAATTTGCATCGTGATTTCACTGCTTGCTTTATAGTTTATATTGGATACAAATATTTGCCTGTTTTCTAGTTATGTTTGTTTTATTTTCTTGGATATTTTCTTGTTTTGTTGTTTGATGTTGAGTTTTTATGTGCGGTGTTGGCGCGATATGTTTGAGATTATCTCTGGATTTTATTAGGTTGGCTATTTCAGTTGTGTTATTTAAATTATGTTTTTTCTGGTGTTGCCTTTGGGGACAAATTTTTTTAAGCTTCTAAATAAATTTATCATGTGTATTTAGTGCAATATCATTGGTTGTGATTTGCTGAACTGAACGAAAAGTAATTATAGGTGGTGGTGGTTGTGATGGTGGTGGTGATGGATGTTGTTTTAGGAGCTTTTGCTTTCGTTTTTTTTCTTAGATTACGAAAGTGTTTTCCGTTTTATTCACTTATATCTGAGGGATTCTAGCGAGAAGAGTCACATGGTTAAATCATAATAGCGGGGTTGTTTGTTATGTGGTTGCGGCAGCAATGTTTATAAGACAAAATTATACATGTAGAGGGGCTGTATGTATATATGAGATTATGTGGGGCTCGTTTTAAGAAGAACTCTGCTGAAAATTCTTGTTGGAAAAAACGGATTGTGTAAATGCCCTGTCAATGGCTCCAACAGTAGAAGCACCAACAGCAGCAGCAGCAGCAGCAGCTGTAGTAGTAGTAGTAGTAGTAGTAGTAGTAGTAGTAGTAGTAGTAGTAGTAGTAGTAGTAAGTTAGTAAGGATAATAATGCTTGATGACTTGAGAAAATGGATGGTAAACTGGGGGGTTAGAAGAAACAATGAAGGATGATGATGATGATGATGATGATGACAATCCCCACCACCACCACCACCACAAAGGCAGCGGCAGGAGCGGCGGCTGGACTGATTGCGGGAGCGGCGGCTGGACTGATTGCGGGAGCGGTGGCTGGAGTGGCGGCGGGGGCGGAAGCGAGAGTGGTGGTAGTTTTAGCAATGAACATATCCCTTTTCGATGTTGTCCATATTGCGTAGTCGAGTATTTTCATTAAGTTCATTCCATTTCTTGTTAAAGAAAATTCTTTACAGTAATCACAGGCACTTTTCACCAATGTATTCAGCAAATGTTCATATAAATTATGGACTTGGGACTACGATATTAAGTTTGTAGAGTATAAGAGTAAACGGGAAGAGTTAACTTGTTATGATTAGTGCTAACAAATCTTCCACTAAAAATGTTCTGATTCAATAGACAGAGTAAAAAATTATAGATTCCCTCTGCGACCGATGGTGTAAAGCCTGTCACTTAAGTAAGGCTAGATATAAAACCACCCAGGAGGACGATTTTATCGAATCTCAGGCTTATATTATATCAGTTCAAATGAAAATATCTTTCGGGAGTAAAAAATACCTCACATTACTCGATATTGAATTAAATTTTGTAAGATAGACCTATATCATCATGCGAATGTGTATGTGCTTGGGCTGGTGTGCGTACTTGTGTGTATGTGCGCACGTGGTACATGAGTGACCAACGAACCGTTGCGGGCGAAATTTCGAAGTCATAGATATCCTACGTTTCTGCTAAATAATTTGCATACAGACACACGCGCGTGTATGTGTGTATATATCTATGTGAGTATGCGTGTGTCATGTATATATATAAATATTACATATATATTTCATAAATACTTAGATTCATACACACGCATATACGTATATGCATATACAATGCAGTTATGAAGACCTTGTTAGTTCAAAGATACAAGTACTTTCAAAATGCATAAACAGGTTGAACAGCTCTTACAGATGTATGCTGAAATCTATCGCTTGAACAAATCCCAAGAATAAAACCTCTTTTATTTCCGTTTGGTACGTTCTCAGTATTATGTGTGTATATTATTAAGTCTATTTTCATATGCTGAGTTCTTGTTACTGTGATATGTACAAAATATATAATCCATTAGACAGACAGACAGACAGACAAATAGATAGATAGATAAATAGATAGATAGATACATACATACCTACATACATACATAATATATATACATATATATATATA
>NC_068995.1:19948342-19958423 GCF_001194135.2 Octopus bimaculoides
AAATAGTTACTGAAAAGTGATTTATCAAATCTGCAGGCATGGAAATCCATAGGCTTCTGAAACAGGAGCACAGAGAAAGGGTAAAAAGAAAATCCTTATACTATATGTTTACCGGTTCTAATTTTCTTCCCCGTTTTGCCTCATTATTTATAAGAAATATCACATTTTAACTGTAGCAGCTATCACATAAAGTTTACCATCATAGTTTAACTGAGGCTATCTTCTAATTTCTGACGTTATAAATATTTAACATCAAAGCTACCTGAAACCAAATACAAATTATACCTACTTACAATGAGCTTTACATAGACTCTTTGCGGTGCAATTAAGTTTTAATGGCGTATTTGAGGTAGAAAGGTAATATTCTGAGAATGCTTAGCTTTTCATGCAATAGGAACTGTGAGTGTGCTATTTAAGGCCTTACTTAAATCTAGACAATGCAAGATAACTATTACAATGAATTGAAAATGTTGTAGTTAACGATATATAATCGGGAGACCGTGGGACAATAGTCACGTGACATTATTATTTATATTTCTTTATTTTCTGAGTTTCAGTCCCTGAGATTTGGAGCCGATATTTATCTACATTTATATCTCGTTATATATATATATCAGGTTGAGTAAAAAGTAAGCAACGTTTTAAACCATGAAGAATTTGTACCGGATTTTTGCAGAGTTTTGAATTTTTTCAACATTTTTTTTTTTTTTTTTTTTTTTTTTTGGAACAGACATAGACTTGCCTAAATGCATCAATAAATTAACATTGATATTTCTTTCACCGTTGTTACAATCATCTGAAATGGAAATGTGAAAGAGAGATATTCGAGCAATTCATCTTCACGAAAAGGATGCAAAGCGGCTGAAACAGCTCGTGAAACGTTTGGTGAGGAAATGACCAGTGAGTGGTCAGCTCGAAAATGGTTTAAACAATTTCGCAGTGGAGACCTGAGCCTTGAAGATCGTGAGCGTAGTGGACGCTCATCTGTCATCGATGACGGTCAATTAAAGACCGTCAGTGAAAGTGATCCACCAAACCACTCGAGAACTAACAAAAGAACTTCAAGATAACCAGGAAACTGCCTGCGGTCGGAAAATCAACAAAGCTCGACAAATGTGTGTCACACTATTTGTATGAAAATCAGAAAATGCACAAATATGAATTTGCACGTCGCTTCTTCTCCGCAACCAGACCAATCCATCTCTCGGCAGTATTGTAACTTGCGATAAAAAGTGGATTGTGAACAATAATAAAAAGTGTTCTTCGCAGTGGTTGGACCAAGATGAAGCACTGAAAACCTTTCCTAAACCCGAGCTCTTCAAAAAGAAGGTTATGGTGTCTGTTTGGTGGTATACTGCTGGACTCATCCACTATAACTTCTTAAAACCTGGAAAAACCATTACTGCAGAAACATGATACTATGAAATTGCCAAAATGAACGAAAAACTACTTCTTCTCAGTTCCAGACTGGTCAGCAGAAGAGGGCCAATCATTTCTTCATGACGCTCCAGAAGTTGAGGGAACTTGGCTACGAATTTCTTAACCACAAAGCTTAATCCCCAGACCTTCCTCCTACCGAAAACCACTTTTCAACCACCTTGATGGTTTCCTGCGAGAGAAGGAATTCAAAAATCAAACCGATGCTGAAAGTGTGTTCAAAGAGTTCATCAGCTCCAGAACTCCAAAATTTTATGTTACCAGAATAAACAAACTAGAAACTCGTTGGAAAAAATGTGTTGATTGTAATGGTCCTTACTTTCATGAATAAAATTTCCGCATTGTTAAAATATATGATGAATTTTATGTTTCAAAATGTTGCTTACTTTTTATTCAGTCTTATATATTCATATTGACATGAGATGAAGTTCTTGGAGTTCCAAGATGCAACTGAAAATGTAGGTTATGTCATCCAGTTCTATATTTAAGAGATGAAGAATTATGTAGATTATTTACATTGTTTACATTTGACGGATATGTGTCCTCATCTTGTTTGTTAACACAACGTTTCGGCTGATATACCCTCCAGCCTTCATCAGATGTCTTGGGGAAATTTCGAACATCGGTTCTCATTCCGAAGGTATTTTTCGATGTTGTTGTTATTATTATTATTATTATTAGTAGTAGTAGTAGTAGTAGTAGTAGTAGTAGTATTCTGGTCACTGCCTAGACTCGAACTCGGAATCTTGTGGTTAGTAGCGCACGCTCTTAACCACTACGCCATATGCCCGTGGGCTTTGTCATATATCTCTGGGAGGCATCACATATGTAATTAGCAGCCGCCAAAAATGTCAGCATGGTACTACCCTACTATAAGACCCGACGGTGTCGCAAAAGCAACATACAACACCATCCGGAGAAATAGGCTGGCCTGTTATTGAATACATTTGCAGACATCATTACAAGGAATAATGGTGGAACATTTCTATCACAACATCTGTCGAGTGTAAGCATAACGCACCGGATATTGTTGCTTGGGACAGATAAGAAAAAAGCATTTACTATCGTAGGGGACAGGTAATCTGCTGATGTGAATATCTCTTTGAAAATCAGTGAGATAGAGGATAGCTATGGACAGCTGATTCAAAACCTCCAGTTTACATTTATACGAATAACGATTGATGCACTTGGTTTTTTGAGTAAATAACTGACAATCTTGAGAGGCTTGGATTTTCAGAAAAAGAAATCAATCACCAAACTCGCACATTACAAATATAATCTGTAAGTGGAACAGTAAAAATATGCAAGACTTTTCTCGGGTTTGTGGCAATCGTTTGTTTATCTACATTCCAACGATGGAGTTTTGTATCTTTGTTTGAAACCAGGTCTTTTCTCAAAGGAAGAAATTAAATAAACAGAAGACGACATGCATTAGTGTATATACATGTGTATGTTATATGTGTGTATGCCTGTATGTATACATACACACACACATACACAAACACACAAACATATTCATGTATACATATATATATATATATATATATATATATATATATATATATGTATAAGTATACACACATATATATGTATATATATATAAGTATCTATATATTTATATATGTATGTGTGTGTATATATATATATATATATATACATATACATACATACATACACATAAATATATGAATGTTAGTGCGGGCGTATGCATGTAAATACACATATACATGTATATATACATAAACATACATATATGTGTGGTGTGAAAGAGTGCATGTGTGTGTGTGTGTGTGTGTGTGTGTGCGCGCATAGCAGACTACGATTACAGTCTATTCCAGTTGCAGCCTTTATTGATAAGGCGTATGATAAAAGTTGTTCCAGCCATGACCATCATGTCCTTTTACCACAAAACAGCGCATCTAAAGCTACTTTATCCTGTGTTTCTCTCAATTTTCAAATAGTGGAGGCTGATTTACGAGAGATTTTAGTTGTTATTTCTAGCCTGTAAAGCTTCCTTGTGAAGGTTCCTTTCTAGAATAATGGCACACTTTTGAACAAAGGATGAATTAGATTCTTTGTTTATATTAACTCATCAATCATGAGATATTCTGATAGAGTCGACAGATAGAATTTGCGTCTATATCTGCATCTGCAGATGAACGTGCGCGTGATTTTGTGTGCGTATGCTTGAGAATCTTTGCATGTATTTGCGTTTGTGTGTGAGAGAGTGAGTATGTATGTGTGCAAGTGTATGCGTGTGTGTGCGTGTTTGCCTGTGTGTGTGCGTGTGTGTCTGTGTTTGTGTGCCTGCGGATGTGATGAGTAATTGCAGTCGTATGTATATATGTGCCCGAGCTGGTTCTCTCTCCTCTGCGCATGTGTGTGTAGGTCTGTGCATATGTATATTGTTGTGCTTGAATGTGTAATATGCTTCATTGTGCTAGTGTATGTGTGTGCGTGTGTGAGTATGTGTGCGTGTGTGCTTGTGCGTGTGCGGGTGGATGCGTGTGCATTTGTGTGCGTGCAGTGTGTGAATAATGACTACCGATATATGTACGTATGCATTCATCGTATAACTTAGGCAAATGTACTCGCGCATACTTGCGATATTAGAATGAGTAAGAAAGAAACTAAGAAAAATAGAAGAAAAGAAAGAAGGAAATAAAGACGGGCAGGTAAACAGAAAGAAGGAAAGCAGTCAAAGAGCGGAACGAAGGAAATACTGGAAGGAATTGTTGACGCTAAAGCATCAAAATCTGTATGTACAAAATGGTGGTACTTTTAACGCTGCTATTCAAGAGAAACTAACTGTTCAGCAACGCAATAAAGTTTCTTGACAAATTACATTTGCACTGTCTCTATGAAGACTATTTTTGTTCTTGTTTATTATATTTTATTCTTTTTTTTTAATTTTTGGTATCACTAAGAAAAATACGAGTTGAAGCAGGAGAAGAATTACATATTGGTAGTTTTTCACTGGGAGTATGCTCGGGCAGCTTTTAACAAGCTTCTAGACTATGACAGCAAATGAATGCGCCATGTAACATTTTAGGGGATATCTAAGCCGGAGTTTCTCAACTATTTTTTGCCTATGGAGCCCTTTGATCCCTATTTTATTTGCACTGTCACTCATAGGCATTCGATTTTTTAAAAATATTATATTATATTTTTATAATAAAATTTTATGAGGAACTGTATTTAAAAACAATTAAACCTTGGGAGAGGCATTATGCCGGTAATAAACACATGCACTGGTTCAGTCCTTTATTAATTTATAAACAGTATATAGTTTTTTTGTTAAATAATTTCATTGCACTCTTGCAATCTCTTCAGTAACTTGTCTCTCCACTTCCATTTATTTTGAATGTATGATTTGGCGTTGTTTTAAAAAATTGCTAGAATATTTTCTGTATTGTAGAAGTATAGCCAATTTATTGCAAATAAATTATAACAACAAAATCTTATATGGACCTTTAAGGGCCATAGGAACCTCGGTTGAGAACCAGTGTTCTAGACAATATACGGAGAAATATAGTTTGTCTTGCCACTGACAAGGTCATTGTTTCGTTTCTGCAAAAAGAAAAAAGAAAAAAAGTTAACTTAAATAAAAGACATGAGGGAACTGAAGCACAGCTGAATGTTGAGTTGAGAATTTAATTTAACTAACACTTTGTGCCTATTGAGATCCTAGATGTTGTGGTAGGGTGTGGGAAAAGGTTTAGAGTTAAAGTATAAATTTAGACAAAATTCCATGATTGTAATATTCTTGTTATAGTTGGTAATCTCGTGTGCAGATGTAACAGCGAAGATGTTGATTGTTAAGAAGTATCTCAATCGCTTGTACGCTTGGAATTATATTTAATTTCTCTGTAATAGAAAATGAATAGCTACAGCTTCAACTTAAGGCGACCATTTTGTTTATTTTATTTTACTTTAATTCATTTTTTATTTTATTTTGTTTTGTTTATAAATTACACACTAGCTTATTATTTTGTCCATTTTGTTCTTTTTTAATTTCAAATATTTCGGAACAGATATGATGCGACCAATTTCCATCTTTTCTAAATCTTTTTGCGTTAATTGTCACAATATTTTGTCTGTTTATTGAACAACCATACAGCTGCTGCAAAACTCACTTCTACAGAATATGTAATAGTGTATCATAAGAGTTCAAAACACTTGTTGGCTACAAACAGGGCATTTTTTACTTTTATCAATTTAGTCACTTGTCTAAAGGAGGTTTCCATAAGTGTTCAGAGCTTTTGTACTTTACCAATCATCAGAGATATGGTCCATATCTTCTAGGGAGGTGGAAGACCTCTGGCAATGATCCTCTCTATAAACTTCTTGCACTTCTCATAATCACATACACCAAAAGAATAACGGGCATCAAGAGGTTATCCACAAAGTGCCTCTGCAGTGGTATAAAACAAGACTGCCCCTCTTGATCAAAGAAACAAATTTGTAGTGTTCTTTAATTACGTTGATCTTGTTGGGATGTGGGATGTGGTGATTTTCAATTACATAAAATAATTGCTTTGCCACATTTATGTACCGCTAGAACTCTACCGTGTGTGTAATGGCCGCCTGTACCGAATTTAGATCACCATTTAAAATAATTCTAAACTCAGCAGGAGCACACAAAATGTACTTCATACTCTAAGTGACTATCACTGAAATGTTAATGGTAGTCAAGATGCAGAAGGGCCTCCAAAGCTGTAGTTAAGTAACACCCACTTGACTTTAGCATTGGCTATGCTTCAAATTCTCTTAAATATATTTTATCGATAGTCTTTCACGTAGCTGCTACACCTACCAGAAATGGCAATCAAATTTACCTTAATTTACACTGTACAGTCTTAAAGCGAAAAAAGACACATTGAATAATGTAGTTCTTGAAAGTAGTTCACATTCGTGGACTTCTCTATGATGGTGATTAAAGAACTAAAGATATACGACACCCGACAGACTAACATGGTGATTTTGGCGAGAAAGATTTTTATCATTGGCATCTCACTGAGGAATAACCGATGAGTAAACAACTATATCAACATAAAATCAACTATATCAACATAACAACAAGTGTTGATATAAAATTATTTAGGTTTCTTTTTTCCTTTCTTTTGATTACCAAAAGATATTTTTTTTTAAACTAAATTTAACGATGATTTTTATCACCGCCACAACATCTATGCATCATCTATCTTCCACATAGTATCACTGCGTAAATTCAAGTTGAACATAGATAGATTGATGCCTTCCAGAAAACAGTGAACGAGATTTGCAGTTCTGGGGAGAAAAAGTGGGTCTGAGAAGATGGGGTAGACAGACGTGGAAGAGATGGCTGCATTAATTAGGCATTGGAGGAAGGCGTCTGCAGAAATTTAGTTCAGAAAAACAGAAGCTATTGTAACATCGATAGAAATGACAGAGAGAAGATACAATGACATTGCAAACCTAGTAGTTGTAGAGAGTTACTCTTTTACTCTTTTACTTGTTTCAGGCTGGAGCACCGTCTTTAGTCGAGCAAATCGACCCCAGGACTTATTCTTTCTAAGCCTAGTACTTATTGTATCGCTCTCTTTTGCCGAACCGTTAAGTTACAAGGACATAAACACACCATCATCAGTTGTCAAATGATGTTGGGGGACAAACACAAGCACACAAACATATGCACACACATCCACACACACATATATACATATATACGACGGGCTTCTTTCAGTTTCCGTCTACCAAATCCACTCACAAGGCTTTGGTCAGCCCGAAGCTATAGTAGAAGACACTTGCCCAAAGTACCACGCAGTAGGACTGAACCCGGAACCATGCGGTTCGTAAGCAAGCTAATTACCAATATTTGTACCGTGGTTAAAGTTCAGTATGCGATCATGAGATTCCCGGTCCTCTTCTACTGCGTGACATCAGGGACAAGTCTTTTACCAATGCCTCGAGTTGACCCAAGCTTTGTGAGGGAAATTGTGTAAGCAGCACGCGTGTGGAAGCCCGATAGCTGAATTGTACCTATAATTCAAAGGGAGCGTCCTTATCACATATAACCTCAAACTGACTCGGTTTGAGAAGTTCGCTGACAAAAGGGTGATTGAAATATTCAGTTACTTTACATGTTAATTCAACAAATAGTCCACTTGGTCTAACAACTGAATGCTCATCGTTGAAGATGACGGAAAGCCAATCCATAGAGTGCATGTATCTCAGGAGCACGTAATCGATAGGAAAAAACATGAACAAAAACACCGTCAACAACAAAAGCGATTAATAGCCAGTACTCGCAACAATGACAAATACCATCTCTCAAAATAGATTCCGCTGCACTTCGGTAGATTAATAAACTCATTAAAAGATAAGGGCAGCAGACGCCTCGACACAAAAAACGAAACATGCTCTAACACTTTAAATGAACCTTTAAATGGTTACGTGTTCAGCTGAAATCGGTAACCAAATGTATTTCAAATAACAACATATCGATTCGAAAAAGAAAGGATACTTGAATATTACTTTCAAGTTGTGGTAAAAAGCTAGCAATTTTAGTGGTGGAGTAAGTTGATTACTCTGGCCCCAGTGCTCAACAAGTAGTTATTCTATCGATCACGAAAGCATGACAGGTAAAGTCGACCTCAACGGAATTTTGAACTCAGAACGTAAAGTCGGACGAAATGCCGCTAACAGCATTGCCCGGCGTCTTAACGATTCTACCAGCTCAATACCTTTGGGATACTTCAAAATATATGCAATATTCGGAACAGGCAGAGGGATGGCCATGATTAGAAAGTCTTTAACTATAGGTTTGCTTGGACAGGACTGATATACTTGTTCCACAGCAACAAAGACACAATCTTCTAACACCACCACCATCACTATCACAGCTTTTAATAACACTACCATGATTACTACTGCTGTCACTAACACCGCTACTAATACCAGTTGTAGATATAATTTGTGCCCATTAGTGTGTATCTAAATGTCAATCCTATTATTATATATTATTCACACTTTGGAAGGTTTACCAAGATTGATAAACAACATACATATACTAAAAAGAATAATTACTCTAAAGCATTCATACGCACACACACACACACAAACGCACACACACAAACGCACACACACACACACACACACACACACACACACACACACACATGTTATTCACAATTTGTAAGGTTTACCTAGATTGATATGCACCAAGCATATATATCTGCACAAACACACCGTCGCCAACACAGAAGCACATACCTACACACATGTATACGCATGCATATTTATATATATGTTTGTGTATGTATACATGCATATGTGTGTGTGTATATATATATATATATATAAATATGCGTATGTATATAGTACATACACATACACACAAATACACGCATACACAAATATATATATATATACATACATACATATATATATATATATATATATATATATATATATTGACTAAGTGACACATAGGAGAGGAGGATTATATTTTTTAGATATACCAGCGAAAGTCCGACAGCCAAAACGGAAATAGCCTTAGCTGTAGCGAGTTCTGCAATTTCTGCCACTTTACTCTCGAGAGGTCGAATAGCTCACGCAGCATTCAAGCTGCCATTCATTCTAACTTCAAATGATGATCCTGTCTGCAGTATTAGCTAAAATTCTTCTTTAGCTCAAGTTCTCATGAAATGTTCTTTGTGCATATGGGTCGAAGCTACAATATCCCATTAAAAAATCAGTAGAAGTTGTTAATAGAGTGCTGCAGGATTTGCGCAATTCCAGTTGTTTGATGCGAGGTGTAACAGTAGTACTTTCAGATAATTTCAGGCAAACTTTGCCTGTCAATCCAATGGGGAAGAAAGGTGGATGAGTTGAAAGCATACTCGAAATCTTCTATTTTATGGAAACATATTGAAGTGTTAAAGCTTTCTACAAATATGAGGGCATATTTGTATAGGGATCATCTGTCTGAACAATTTTCCCATACTATATTGCAACTTGGAGAAGGAAGGCCAGATATCAATCATAAAGGTGACTTGAATCCATCAAAGATCTGCGTCTTGGTCAGCTTGGTTGAGGAACTTACTGAAAAAGTTTTTCCAAGTATAATTTCAAATTACAAAACTGCTTGGCTGGTTGGTTGTGCGAAAGAGCAATCATGGCACCAAAGTACGTTACTGTCAATAATTTAAATGAATGACTGGAGAACCTTTTACCAGGAAAAAAAAAACATATTTACAAATCTCTAGACTCTGTTGTGGATTAATCGGAAATAGTCAATTACTCGGTTGAGTTCTTAAACACACTGCAGCCTCCAGGAGCTCCTCCACATTGCCTTCCATTGAAAATAGGCGCTCCAATCATGCATCTGCGCAACCTTTCGCAACGAAGGCTGTGCAATGGCACAACACTTTTTGTCGAGAAATTGATGAGAAATGTCGTGTAGGCCATAATAATTTCTGGCTGTGGAAAAGGGGAAGATGTTTTTATTCCTGGCTGACGGAAAAAGAAATGAAACTCATTAGATACGCTAGATAAAAAGGCCAGAGGATTAATATTAATTAATTTTTTTAATAGATATGTATAACTATATGATTTGATTATAAAATTCTTATAATATGAATAAATTTGTGCTGACCATCTA
>NC_068995.1:19961576-19963041 GCF_001194135.2 Octopus bimaculoides
TATGGAGGCGCAATGGCTCAGTGGTTAGGGCAGCGGACTCGCGGTCGGAGGATCGCGGTTTCGATTCCAAGACCGGACGTTGTGTGTGTTTATTGAGCGAAAACACCTAAAGCTCCACGAGGCTCCGGCAGTGGATGGTGGCGAATCCTGTTGTACTCTTTCACCCCAACTTCCACTCACTCTCTCTTCCTGCCTCAAGTAAAGCTGCGATGGACTGGCGTCCCGTCCAGCTGGGAGGAACACATACACCATAGAAACCGGGAAACCGGGACCATGAGTCTGGCTAGGCTTTAAAAGGGCGCATAAATAAATGAAAAATATACACACATACACACACTCACATATATATATATATATGTGTGTGTGTGTGTGTGTGTATTTGTATGTAAATATATAATTGTTAAAGAGGACAACAAACGTTAAGGCAAGGCAAACATCTCAAGTCATATACGTTATTATTATTGGAAAAAAATAATAATGTATATAACCTGAGATGTTTGCCTTGCCTTAACGTTTGTTGTCCTCTTTAGAGTTAGGATTAGGGTTTTAGGGTCAGAGTTAGGGTTTTAGTGTCAGAGTTAGGGTTTGGATTAGGGTTAGGGTTAGGGTTAGGGTTTGGGGAAAATAATCATGACCCTAACCTTAACTCTAAAACCCGAACCCTAACCCTAAAACCCTATAGCTAAAGCGAGTACAAACGCACGAACGATGTCATAAATAACAGTACTGCCTTTAGTTGTTGTTGACAAACAACGGCAGTATTTTTATTCAAAGGAAAAGTTCCCATTACACTGCACAAAGTCTTGTTTACATTCCACAGCAGTAATCGTTTTCACCTCAATAGACGTCAGTGATTGGTTGAAATTACCGAAACACGACAATTTTAACACGAAATAACTTTAAAAAGTTAAAATTTTCTCAATAACACTAAGAGTAAAAGATGTTTTATATGACACATTCTACCAGTGTCCCAAGTTTGAAAGTGTTTCGTTAAGAAAACAAGTGGCACCCGCCAAATCAAAAAGATCCTAGAAGACACTTGCCCCTTAGAATTGTTGCCTAGTTATTTGATAAATAGGAGATTTAAATAGTTGAAGCCTGTCTCAAACTTACGTACTCATTATGTTGCCCTAGCGTTTATAAGATGCAACGTACACAGCCGTACACTGAACAGGACACCAGTACACCGCATGTTCAATTCCCAAGTAATCGTTGATAATCTCTTCGTATTTATTTGTTTTATTTTTTTGACCGAATGAACTTGAAGCAATGCAAAATGAAGTGACTTGCAATAAATGGCACTATGCACCCTTCACTACTTGATAAATAAAGCTGGATAAAATAAGTACCTTCTGAATCAAAAGGATACTGGGGTCGATAGTAATAGCTAAAACCCTTCAAAGCAGATCCTCATCATATCCGCACTGAAATGACTGGCACTAATAAAAAGAATAACAGATGGATC
>NC_068995.1:19963187-19966231 GCF_001194135.2 Octopus bimaculoides
GAAGGGGATAGAAAGATGTATAGATAGATTAGACAAGTTGGAGGGGAGTTTCCAATTAAGAAGCAACGATGATGATGATGAAGAAGACGACGGAGCTATTGAAATCTGTTCAACAGTTTGACCTTCATACTCCAATAGATACGTCTTCACATTATCTTGCTTTATCACCATCCTTCATCCCAGTCATCAGCCTCCTGCCATCATTCCCCCCACCCAAACCTAGCACCACCACCGCTGCCGCAACCACCAACACCACCACCACCACTGCGCTGCTATTTCACAAACTCACCCAACTCACCTCTGGCATTTTCTCCCCAATCGCCATCTTTATCTATTTTCCCAGTCTTTCTCTTTTCTTTCCTACACACACACACCGTTGGTCGAATAACTTCACTTCTTCACTGAGTGTTAATCCCTACTTACTGCTTGTCTCTATGTCTGTCAGTCTGTGTGACTCCCTATCAAGCAAATCACTTTCGATCAATTAATACGTGGCAACAAATACACAAAAACACATACACCTATTGCCTACAAGGAGCTAAACACACCTCACATAGTATGTAAATGGATCCTCGTCGGTCTCGACGATGAAAATTCAGTTATACGGTTGACTGAATTACTCGCTTTTCGAATTAACCTGTAAGTGGCTGAGTATTCCAAAGACATATCCTTAACGGAATTCTTATCAAACAGAACCGCCATGACAACCTGTGTGACACCACTAGCCCATTGAATTACAGAGCAATCTTGTAAAATTTCTTCCATCCACTTAAAGTATTTCAAATTTTCACCAGATTTAATATTGTGTTGCCTGCTGAGAATATTCATCTTCTTATCAGCATGCAAAACTACATTAATGTAGAAAATTCAAAATTATTCTGGTGGTTATTTTAGAAAATTCTAGTAGCTGAAAGGGATTTAACAAAATCCACAGCAGGTACAACCCATGTGACTCCATATGTCCCGTCGTTGAATCGCCTTAGCAACGAGTTCTGTTATTGTTTAACCCAAGGTCAACCCTGATCCAGCAGACCTCTGACAAAAGTATGCCACTAATGACCATTCTTTTCCTTTCCGTTGTTATTTCTTTGATACCAATTTATCCAATATACAATTAGATATCAATTTTAAGGTAGTTTCTTTGTTTTGATGGCTGCAAAAGACAAAATAAATAAATCAATAAATAAAACTTCTGAAGTTGAAGTCTTTGTCAATCCTACATTTCTATTAGGTATATCTATGTATGTGTGTGTGTATGTGCAACGTGGTGTGTGTGTGTGTGTGCGTGCGTATGTGGGTGTGCGTGTGTATGCGTGTGTGTGTGTGTGTTTGAGTGCCTAAAGTATTTCAAATTTTCACCAGATTTAATATTGTGTTGCCTGCTGAGAATATTCATCTTCTTATCAGCATGCAAAACTACATTAATGTAGAAAATTCAAAATTATTCTGGTGGTTATTTTAGAAAATTCTAGTAGCTGAAAGGGATTTAACAAAATCCACAGCAGGTACAACCCATGTGACTCCATATGTCCCGCTTCACAACCAGTGTTACTCTATTTTCGCCTCCGTAACTTAATTCTTCACCAAAAAGGAACTGACGGCATTGAACTTTTCAAAAAGGAGTGGAGTCCACAAGTGAGACTAAACTTTTCAATGTATTGCCCCAACATAGCCACAGTTCAATGACTGAAACAAGTCTTTTCTAATCTAGGCACAAGGCCCGAAATTTTGGAGGAGGGCCGGGGAGCAGTCGATTAGATCTACCCCAGTATGCAACTGGTACTTAATTTATCGACCCCGAAAGGATGAAAGGCAAAGTCGACCTCGGTGGAATTTGAACGCAGAACGTAAAGACAGGCGAAATACCACTAAGTATTTTGCCCGATGTGCTAACGTTTCTTATTTCTTTATTGCCTACAAGGAGCTAAACACAGAGGGGACAAACAAGGACAGACAAAGGGATTAAGTCGATTACATCGATCCTAGTGTGGAACTGGTACTTAATTTATCGACCCCGAAAGGATGAAAGGCAAAGTCGACCTCGGCGGAATTTGAACTCAGAACGTAAAGACAGACGAAATACCGCTAAGCATATCGCCCGGCGTGCTAACGTTTCTGCCAGCTCTCCGCCTTAACAACTGAAACAATTAACGACTGTTTAGAATAATAAGCATAAACTGGTGCTCGAAATATTCAAACTTCTTACAGATAATAATATAACCAGAATTCAACGTTTTAATAAAAGTTGGTTCAATGTAAGTAAATCATGACACCTATGTAGAAAGAACATTGTAATTTAGACAACCAGTCAATTTTGCTATATTGACGTCGCAGTAGTAGTAGAATAGCATACAATTTAACTTGCTCTTTTAAAAAAAGAAAGTACAACAGCGGTTTTTCAAACGCTGCGCCGTGGCGCACTGATGCATTCCGAGGCGTACTGAAACGAACTGCAGGTTTCCAAGAATATGATTTAGGGCTTTCAAAAATCTATTCTAATACAGGCATGTCTTGGGAAACTAGATGAATGCATTTTTGAAGTAGTTGTATGCTGTCGACTTAATGTGACAGTCCCCTGAAGGGAATAATACTACTGTTGGTTAGACCTAGGAAGCTGTACCGCTTCCTGTCGGCCTTGACACATTTCCTGTGTCCGTATGTTTACAAGGTGGAGACAAGCACCTCCACCCAGCTAAGCCTGTATCCAGAGACATGTTTCTGAGTCTTTGCTCGTCATCAGTCTGGAGTAGCATGACTTTGCTATTATTCCCTCCAGGGGACTGTCACATTAAGTTGACAGCATACAACCATTTCATCGTATCACTACTGCATAAATCTCTCTCAGAGATTTAGAAATGTATTATTTCTAAATACATTTTTGCTTTGCACAAGTATAAGCGCAGGTATGGCTCCGTGGCTGGATGTTTGCTTCCCTAACTATATGTTTCCTGGTTTGGTCTCACCACGTAGCGCCTTGGCAAATATTCTATTGCTTCGGACCAACCAAAGACTCGATAGACGGAAACTGAAAGAAGCCTGTCGTG
>NC_068995.1:19966852-19968119 GCF_001194135.2 Octopus bimaculoides
TGTGTGTGTGTGTGTGTGTGTGTGTGTGTGTGTGTGTTTCTCCCCCTCCTCCACCTTAACGGTTCGGTAAAAGAGCCCGGTGCAATAGGTGCCAGGCTTAAAAAATAAGGAATGGGGTCGATTTGCTTCAGTTGTATCAGAACTGAAGCAATGTAACTGCTTAATTATCTCCAGTGGTAAGCTGCGAAGCCAACGATTATTGAAAATCATTACAATAGGGTGTATTGTGAGGAAATTATTCAGCTGCTTCTAACAGATCAAGAGACTGTTTCGTTTTAAGTTGCAAGTACCTACTGCATGCTTTTATATACAAAAATGTACGAAAGATTGACAGCACATTTGGTTTTGTTGATCGAACATCCTATGTCACATAGACAGGATCCACACTCAAACTTCTATACTCTTAATTAACATCATCTGTTCACTAATCTCAGATTCAGTGATGAATTGTATGTGGTGCAGCGTGAAAGCCTGTATTTATTTCTTTATTGCTCACAGGGGACCAAATATAATGGGGACAAGCAAGGATAGACAATGGGATTAAGTTGATTATACTGTCCCCAGTGTGTAACTAGTACTTATTTAATCGACCCCGAAAGAATGAAAGGTAAAGTCGACCTCGGAGGAATGTGGACTCAGAACGTAACGGCAGACGAAATACCGCTAAGCATTTCGTCCGGCATGTTAACGATTCTGCCAGCTCGCCGCCCAAAAAGCCTGTACATATTGCCCCCACTTTACGGCTCAGTATGTTTCTGTATGTCCGTAGATTGTAAAAATGTCCACAGCAAAGCCAGATGAGTGACTTTGCAATATTCAGATCAATATTTCTGGTGGGTGAAGTTATTGGTGATAGACTGGTATACTAACCTGGAGGGTATGTGTGTCTCTTGTGCGTAGATAAAAAGGTAACATCAGTCGTATAGGAAATATAACTACGAAAAATCAATCATTTATAACAAGGCTACGCGTTTAGAGAATGGGGGTGCAGTCAATTAAAGCACGTCCGTGACATCCAGTACTTGAATGGGACTTGCTTACTTGGGGGAGGGGAGGGGAACATCCCAATAGACCAGGATTTTTTTAAAAATTAGATGAGTCAAAGTTGTCGATTGTACATCCGGTATGTACATGTGTATGTATGAATGTATGTATAAATATATAGATGAAACACACAATCACACATATACACATATTTATATATATGTATATATATATATATATATATATATATATATATATATATATATACACACACACATATACA
>NC_068995.1:19968129-19972354 GCF_001194135.2 Octopus bimaculoides
ATACATACATGCATACATACACACATATATATATACATACATATATATACATACATGCACACACACACACACACACACACACACACGAGATTATCTTAATTAAAGGATTAAGAAGACCACTAATTCAAAAATTGCTCAATATCTTTCCAAGCGTAGAGTATATTTACTTTTATTTGAAGATAAGCCCTATGCTTCAACAGGCGCTATTCAATTCTCATCAGGGACCTTATATTATAAATAACAGATGTTAGAACGTATTTATATAATAATATGATCTAGCAGCTGGTATTTATAATATGTGTGTTTGAGTGTGAGTGTATACGTATGCATGTATCTTTGATTGTGAAGGTGTAGAAGTCAATATTTATAGTATGTGTGTTTGTGTGTTCGCCAGGGAATAGGTCACGAGAACTTTGATCTCATCGACCTTTATTTCAACACCCTTACGTTATCGACCCGAGGAGGATGAAATGCACACATGATATCGACTGGTTTCGAACTTAGAACGTCAAAGGACAACTACCACACGAAGCCGGTCAGCAGGTTTTGAAGTAATACAATTCAAGTGATTTGTCATTTTGTTCTAGTTCTCAAATGATTAATAGAAGAAATACGTGTAGTGTGGGCCAAGTGCCACGAAGTATAAAAATGCAGTTGGTGGAGCAGCTGGTGCCCACACTGTTATTAATTATAAACATTGTATTACGTTACGGATATTAAGCCATGGAAGGTTCGTGAATGATATACATACTTACATATATACATACTTACAGACACACACACATATATACACAGACCTACATATATACACGCACATATATACATGTAGATATATTATTCATAACTGCATATAGATATATTGTGAAGATAGATAGATAAATAGATAGATAGATAGATAGATAGATAGATAGATAGATAGATAGATCAAATGTATATACATACAATAATAATATTTTCTACTAAAGACACAACACCTGAAATATTGGGGCAGAGGGCTAGTCGATTACATGGAACCTAGTGCTCAACCGTACTTATTTTATTCAACCCCAAAAGGATGAAAGACAAAACCGACTTCGGCAGAACGTGAATGAAAAGATGGACGAAGTCTGGTAAGCGTACTGTCCAGAGTCCCAACAATTCTACCAGCGCACCGCGTTTTTTGCCACAAGGGCAGCTTGGGGGAGGAGATTAAGTCGATTACATCAATTCCAGTGCGTAACTGCTATTTATTTAATCGATCCCGAAAGGATGAAAGGCAAGGTCGACCTCTGCTGAATTTGAACTCAGAATGTAGCAACGGGCGAAATACCGCTCAGCATTTCGCCCGGCGCGCTAACGATTCTGCCAGCTCGCCCTGGTTTAGGGTCTGACGAAACGTGTATAGAGCTAAGTGCTTTATGGACACAAAACCCTGGGTAACTCTATGAACCGACCATTTCTAACATTCTCTAAATATTCTATAACTTGGAGTGTGCTCCTCCTCCGGGTTTATATATATACATACATGCATACATACACACACACACACACACATATATCTATATACATACATACATGTATGTATGTACAATCGGCTTCCATACAGTTTCTGTCTACTAGATTCTCTCAGAAGGTTGAGATTGAACTTAAAACCACATGGTTGGAAAACGTACTTGTGAATCACGCAGCCTCACCGCTTACCTGCAGTTATTTTCAGTCTTGTCGATTTTATCCATATTTTCCTTTGGAGACACCACGTTATCTTTTACTCATTTTCCATTTATTATCCACTTCTCCCCCTCTTTCTCTCTGTATATACATATACATACATATATATATATATATATATATATATATATGTGTGTGTGTGTGTGTGTGTGTGTGTGTGTGTGTGTGTGTGTGTGTGTGTGTTTCTTTCTGTCAAACCCTTTCACACCATCAGTCAATCCCATTTGAGCATAAAGAAAAGATAGAGATAAAAACGTTCTTTTCTTTATATATATTACCATCCTTAGTCGTTCAGTTTCAATATATTTGCAACGAAAATCTATAGCCATGATCATTACTCACATTTTAAACAAAAGCAATACTTACCAATACCAAATAAAACGCAAAAGAAAAGTATACACATAAAATTGATATTTTGGAGCCCAGCGGGACTCGAACTCCCAACGCCTCCTTGACGCGTCAGTTAAAAACACTGACCATGATTCTACTTGCTACCATTTCGTTATTGCAAGTTTTCCCTCGACTGTTCTACTTATTTCCTGTTCTTCCTTTCTCTTTAATTTTATTTCTTCTTCAATACACTTCTGTCCCCAGGGAGAAACTATAGGGGCCTAAAGATCAGTAGCTAGTAGCTGGCTGACGATTATTGCAAACAGAGGAAGGGCGAGAAAGTGAGTGAGAGTGAAAGCACAGTAGCCACTGTATCGCCCTTTGTGGGGATCACAAGGTCAGCACACAGTGTATTGTGGAGATGGAAGGAGACGAAGAGGAGGAAGTGACAGGTAGTGGAGGAGGAACCCGAAGTAGAAGGAGGAAATTGAGATAAGTACGTGATGGGAAGAGTGACAGGCAGAGAGAGAAAGAGAGAGAGAGAGAGAGAGAGAAAGAGAGAGAGAGAGAGAGAGGAGTCATGTTTCTTGGAGAGGAGTTTGCCGGTCAATGCTTTAGCAAAAGGATCAGGAGATGACATCAAAAACAGACACGTAGATATGGTGGTGGTGGTGGTGGTGGTGGCGGTGAAGGCGGAGACGGAGGTGGAGGCGTTGGCGGAGGCTGGGGTGGAAGCGGCGGAGGCGGAGATGGTCGGCGGTGGCAGTGACGGTGCAGAACGTGATAGTGGTGGTGATGGGGGTGGTAGTTGGGGTAGGTGATACTGACACTGTTCGGCTTGACTGCTGACCTCAACCTTTGGTCTTTGCCAGTCGAAAGCTCTCATCATCGTCTTATCGTTTCCATCAGGATGCTGCTCTTCACATATTTGAAAGAGATAAAATAACTTTTAAGACAAACTCACCACAATAACAATAACAACAAAACCCACAAAAAAAATAGTAATAAACAACAGGGAAGAACAAAAAGCTAAGTATACATCGTCGATTGTGGACCATCAGCTGGGTTTCGGCTTTTGTCTTTCTCGTCCACTAGATATGTTACTGGTCAATGTTAACTGATATCACCTATGGCGAGATGACCTACCGGATAAGATATCGGATTATCGGTTTAGAGTGGCGTCAGTTTTTATCCCTCTGCAGGATATCGGCTCTGCCTTTGACCACAATCTTTCATTCCATTGGATTCAATTTACCTAGAGGTGAAATTGGCCCAGTGAATAACAAGTTTTTACATATGGCTCATGAGTTCAATCCTTATACCAAGCTTCTCTAGAAGATAGGTGTATATACATGCATGCATGCACACACACTCATACACTTATAAATTTATACGCTTATATATATGCGTATATACAAACATATATATATATGTATATATATGTGTATATATATACATATATGCATATATATACATATATATATATTATGGTATCAAAAAGTTCTAGGACTAGCTACGTTTAATAAAATAATAACTCATTTATCTAGTTTTTAAACATCATCTTCGAAATAGTCCCACTGGTCCCAGCGTTCCTGCTACTTTTGGAATCTGGTCACGAAGTGGTTTTTCCATTAGCGAGTCGAGGATCTTCTGCAATTCACTCTGGATCCCGATAACGGTCTTAAAACGGCGACCTTCCAGTTTGGGGAAGTGATGGAAGTTCGCAGGTGCTAAATCTGGCGAGTAGGGTGGATGCAGAAGAGACCCCATGTTGTTTTTGGCGAGAAATTCACGAGTGAGAGAGCTCGGTGACAGGGTCCATTGTCGATCTGAAGAATCCAGTTCTTTGCGTTCTATCATATCATTTGACTTTCGGCGAACGTCCACTAGAGCTCTTGATTGGTGGTCTGACACTGTGGGACGAATTCTCGCTATACAGTACTACATTTCCGAGGCTGGACGCTCGTGGCAGGTCTTCCAGATCGTTCATCATCTTGCAAGGATGTTTTCCCGCTTCTGAAACGCCTGTATCACACAAAACATTGCGTACAACCCATTGCCTCGTCACCGTTAGCTTACCGAAGCATGTTCATTGTCAGGATTTTAAAATACGGCACCGTATAACAAAACCATTCGCACCGAAAGCATATATAAATATATATATATACATATATAAATGCGTATATAT
>NC_068995.1:19972452-19975803 GCF_001194135.2 Octopus bimaculoides
TTACTTGTTACTACATTCAGGGATTTTAAACTAGTTGTTTTCCTCCTTACGATATCGGCAACTGAGGTTTTCCTGGGGTTAAAAAGTAGTAACATAGTCTTATGCAGAACTTCCAGGTTATCTTGGCAAATAAACTTTAATACACACGCACGTACACACACACACACACACACACACACACACACACACATGCATGCATATATATCTGTCTGTCTGTCTGTCTGTATGTATGTATGTATGTATGTGTGTATGTATGTATGTATGCACGTACGTACGTACGTACGTATGTATGCATGTATGTACGTAGATGCATCCACGTCTGGGTGTTTAAGAAGCTCGTTTCCTGAAATTGCTAGGCAGAAACTGTATTGAAGCCTGTCGAATATATCTAGTGTGTGTGGTGTGATCTGTGAGCCTTGTGTTTGTCATCCCACTACCACTTGACAGACGTGTTGTTTTGTTTATCTAGGGGCTCGTCAAATAAGACCGATAAAATATGTACCAGATTTAGAACATACGATACACGTCTATTCTTTAACAGGCTTCAGTAATTTGCTTGTGACCCAACCGTTGTACTTCTTGAAGGGTCTGTCAATGAAATTGGACCAGTCCTTACTTATTTGTCGCTCTTTCTACCAAACTTCTAGGTTACGGGGATACAAGCGTAACCTCGTAACTTATTTCTCACATTGTAAGAGAGAAACACAAGGTCAAAGATGCAAGCGCACGTTCACACACACACACACACAATTATACAGAAGCACACATACACATATGTACGTGCGTATATCTGTGTTGTATTAAAAATACGACTGCGTTCACATTTTGCTAATTTCTTATTTAGTCCTTCCCTAAACTTTCATGAGTTCTGTAGTTTGTGTCGAACGGAAAATTTCCTAAATTCATCACCAACGCTTGTGTACTTCCACTGGTGCATCTTCAGGAGCTGTCACCCTTTGAAGATGCCTTATTATAGTAGGTATACACTTTATAATTGTTATTGACATTACCACCACATTTGAATGTCCACTATTCGACTTTTAGGTCATCAGTAATGTGTTTATACTTTTGTTTGTTCGTTTTCATTGACTTTATGTTTGTAGACGATTCAACAGAAAATAAGCTATTAGTGATAAAAGCAATACTTATAGCACTGCAAATGCCTAAAGAAACGCATAATATAGAGTCTCATTGTTAGAAATCATTATTCAGTCTTTGGGAATGCTGTAATCACCGACGCTATTGTTCACTATTTACATTATATAATAAAAAATAAATACTTGTTTTAAGGTTCTATTCCTTTGTAAGACACACACACACACACACACACACACACATATATATATATATATATATATATATATATATATATATATATATACATTGAAAACAACAATTATATATACATTGAAAACAACAATTAAATGTGAACATCTTAGAATGGGATTGATCTTTTGCCTAAAGGCTTAAAATTGCTTGAATACACGCAAATTAATTAGCTAAAAACTGTAATGTGACTTCCCAAGTAAATATGAAGTTATTTTTTTGTATTTTGTTGATGTTGTTGATGATGATGATGCTGTTTGGCCTTGAAGAAGTAGACATCATGATGAAAGGCTTTCAAGCCATAACCAATTATTTGTTCTCCAGACTACTTTAGCCAAAGGTCTTTCCATTTTTACGATAGTAAAGTACAAACTCGGAGACATTTGGCAGATATTTCTTACCAGGTAAGCAAAACGCTCCGGTTTTGTCTCATTGGTTAATCTATAACTTCCTTAACCAGTTTCAGCAAACAACCTTTTTAAATTCATCCAATGAATGCAAAGGCACAACGTGACATTTCTAATCTTATCAAACACATCTCTGAAACTGTGCATCTGGTTATTGTTTACAAAACTGTACGAGCGTTCTACTACTCTCTGGAACCCAGGGATAGATACATGAATATGTAGATTCGCGCTAACATTCAGGTCACCAGTGCAGGTAAAATAGTTGACAAATTTAGGTGAATGCTTCATGACATATGTACATTATATGTATACAAATCAATTGATAACAAAAGAATTGTCAAGTGTCTATTTACGTAATCTAATATGAAATATTGCTATTGTGATATTCATTTGACTGTCATTTGATGTTGTAATTAACAAATTAGAAACTGTTGTCTTATGACCATCTTCAGTGCAGTTTTATTTCAAATTGTCTGATCCCTGAGATGAAGTGTTAACATTTTTTATACAATGATATTTTCTGATACCTTCACCTTCGTTTTTAAAGACAGAACTTTGTGGCTGGTGCGTAATAAGCGAAACCCTGTGACTATAACAAGAGAACTATTCCGAGTTCATCACTGAAATCGGTTTTATTTTGTTACAACTAGTTTGTAGGGGGGAAGGATAGCCCATAATCCATGGAGACGTATCAATACAAAAAATCTTGTCTTTCGAAAAGTGCACATAAGGCAACCAACATGCACATCTTTTCTTTCACTTGTTTCAGTTATTAGACTGTGGCCATGCAGGGGCACCACATTGGAGAATTTTTAAATCGGATAAATCGATCTCAGTACACGTTGGATGTTTTGTTGTCCCTTTCTTGTATCACCTAACTGTCTGCATGTTTTGCGTTCTTGTCCCATTTTGTATTATATATATATATATATAAAAATATATAAATATGAGATAATAGTTTCACTTTAATAGTTTCAGTATTAATAGTGAAACTATTAAACTGAAAGTATCTCACATCACAATAGAGGAATGTTGTTGTTTCGCTTTTGACACGTAATACTGAAACAGTGTAAGAGATAAGAGATTGCTCCCGGCTCGTATTAGACAAGAAGTTGAAAATTTTTTTGGCCCATGACACTGCATGGACCCTAAGAAAGGCATGTGTAAAATTTGAATGAAATCTTTGGGTAGTTCTCGAGTTTTAGGGAGTCACACAAACAGACAGACAGACAGACACACACACACATTCTCAGTTTTATATATTCTTTTCTGATCGAAGCACAAGGCCCGAAATTTTGGAGGAGGGGGCCAGTCGATTAGATCGAGCCCAGTACGCAACTGGTACTTAATTTATCGACCCTGAAAGAATGAAAGGCGAAGTCGACCTCGGCTGAATTTGAACTCAGAACATAAAGACAGATGAAATACCGCTAGGCGTTCCATCCGGCGTGCTGACGTTTCTGCCAGATCGCTGCCTTCTCAGTTTTATATATAAAGATATATTTATTTAATGTTTTACTCTTTTAGTTGTTTCAGTCATTTGACTGCGGCCATGCTGGAGCACCGCCTTTAATCGAGCAAATCGACCGCAGAACTTATTCTTTGTAAGACTATAAAT
>NC_068995.1:19976431-19979337 GCF_001194135.2 Octopus bimaculoides
TGTTTACGTCCCCGTAACCTAGCGATTCAGCAAAAGCGACCGATAGAATAAGTACTAGGCTTACAGAGAATAAGTCCCTGGGTCGATTTGTTCGACTAAAGACGGTGCTCCAGCAAGGGTGCAGTCAAATGACTGAAACAAGTGAAAGAATAAAAGAAATATATATATATATTCACACATTCTTTTATTTTTCTGTTATTTCTTTCAGTCACTTGACTGCGGCCTTGCTGGAGTACCGTCTTTATTCGAACAAATCGGCCCCAGGACTTATTCTTCGTAAGCCTAGTACTTATTCTACCGACCCCTTTTGTCGAACCGCTAATTTACGGGTACGTAAACACAGACACACAAGCATATAAATATATGTATATATGTTCGACGAGTAATCTTTCAGCTTCCGTCCACCAAATCCACTCACAAGCTGGCCGAGGTCCCACGCTGTGGGACTGAACCCGGACCCATGTCGTTGAGAAGCAAGCTTCTTACCAAATAGCCACACACATATCACACACACACACACATATATATATAGAGACAGACAGACAGATAGACAGAGACATACAAGCAGACAGACAGACAGACAGACAGATAGATAGATAGATAGATAGATAGGTAGATAGATAGATAGATAGATAGATAGATGTGCATTATATATGTATGTGTGTGTATGTGTGTGTGTATGTATGTATGTATGTATGTATGTGCGTATATATATTTTTAGGAAAGTGTGTATGTCTGTGTTTGTCTATCTGTGTATCTTCTTGTGTGTATAATAAAACTCCTACAGCTAAGCAATGTGTACAACCTTCAGAACACACCTTGTGTACTTCTAAATTCAGGGACAATTTTGCATCTATTTCTGTTTCTTTATATACTTTTTCTAGTTGTCTACTTTTTTTTTTTTTTTTCAAGAAAAGAAAAAAATCCATCTTCGTTCGTGACCTTTTTAAAAGGTCACTGCTCTATCATTCTAGGAAGCTCCATGTTGTTGCTGAATTTACAGTTTTTCAGTTTCAGCTTAGTTTTATTCTACTAGCAACAATAACAACAGTTACTACAACAACAACAAGAATTCTCAACAGCAACAACATAAACACCACCACCACCACCAACAACAACAACAACAACTATAATAACAACAACAAATTCAAACGCTGACAGTACCAGAAACTATGATATGACCATTTCTGTACTAACGATGGCGCCAAAATGTCTTTGGGTGGAATATTATGCATGTTTTTCCTCTCTTTTCCTCTCTATGAATCTCTAAGACAGGAATTTGGCATTGCAAAAGGGAAAATATAATAGAAGAATGATGACCTACATCAACAACACATTTTTTCTTTTTTCTTGTTTTTTTTTTTAATTATTGCTCTTGTCATTTTTCTTCTTCGTATAATATGAATCACCAATGAATATACTTGAACAGACCTGACTAGGGAAATTTCGTTGGCCCCAATTCAAAATGGGGTAGTTCATTCAGTTTGGATAATTCCAGAACAGTAATCGTCTTTCTCAAAATTGTTTTGCTTTCACACAAAACGCTCCACCGCATCTGCTAAATAATTTACTCGTCCAAATTCTCTACAATTTATTTTCTAGTATTTTCTTTTAATATCTGCCACCCTCCCTCCAAACATATTGATACAATCTCCTCCAAATATTCTTTAGTTCTTTGTCCATTTCGTTATTTTTTTATACCATTTTTACTGTCACAAGCACACACACACACAAATTCCTTAAAGGTTACTACCTTCTGGTACGTTCTCAATCTGCCCTGCTGCACTATACAGCATTTTTATTCTTTTGCTTGTTTTTCTCCTTTTCTTTTTGTCCTGTTATAATAAGACTTACGAACAATCCTTACACGCGTTATTGAAATTAATACTGAATCAGTAAATATCTTAGTTTATAGATAAGTGTTGGAAGGGCAAGTTTGTTTGGAAGTTTCAATTTCACTTCGCTATGTTTCTACTAAATACCTTTTCGGGCAAATGTGTACTGTTTTACATAGAAAGCAGTAATGCAATTCTGTATTTCTGAGAGGAAGAATTTATATGAAGAGGAAGTAGATAAAGACGTTGGTTAATGCAGTGCGGTCATCTAGAGGTCCTGAGTTCAGTTTGAAGCAGGGCACAAAGATTTATCTTAAGAGACCTGCAGAAGGCTGGAACGTACAACAGCCGACTCGTAGTGAAAGCAACCATCAAGATGAGGATACCAGCTGAACTAATGTAAACAGTGTACATAATAGAAATTAGTTTGGGCTAAATAAATTGCATGAAAGGAAAGTCATAAATGAACGTCCACGATGCGGTTTCGATATCCATATAAATCAAGTTCAAATCATTTACATAGCTAATACTCTTTGGAATCACGTGAGTAACTATTTTATTTTACATCACTCTCTCTTTTATTCTCTCTCTCTTTCCCTGAATCTTTGCGCATTAGTAGAATGAAACATAATGAAATCTTAGCCGTAAAATACGTGAAATTGCACCAACAACACATCCTCATTTACTAAGTCATTTGTGCAAAGCCCCTTTTCTAGAATACGGAATATAAAATATTCGCTCTACTGTGTTTGGGAGGAATGTGAAGCATTGTTCCTTGGTTCTTTTATAGATATCAATCATTGTTTAGCCATTATAGGACACCGCATTTAAGAGATTGTGCCGGTCTTATCGACCGCAGCACTTATTTCAGAGTGGTTCGTTTTTATTACTCATATGTATAATATTACTCAGACCAATAAGTAACCGGGCAAAGTGATACAACACACACAACACACAGTCATACACAAAAATATACAGACATACAGTCGTACGCGCGCGCGCGGGCACATAAACATATTGAAATGTAATGGGATATATATATATATATATATATATATATATATATATATA
>NC_068995.1:19979886-19983008 GCF_001194135.2 Octopus bimaculoides
TGTCTATCAAATTCCATTCAGAATATGTTAGTACACCCGACGACATGAAATAAGAAAAGGGTGATTTGGAGAATTGTAAGACGTTAGCACGCCCGGCGAAATGCTTAGCAGTATTTCGTCTGCCGCTACGTTCTGAGTTCAAATTCCGCCGAGGTCGACTTTGCCTTTTATCCTTTCGGGGTCGATAAATTAATATTCTTTTTGGAAACGTATGAATATCGCAATTCTGCATATTTCGAAGCCTGTAAGCAAACAAATCTTTAGCAATTATATTGTGAAGCAATCATATAGCTTACAACTTTGATCAGTGCTTTTGAGTCCTATCTATTCTTGTTGATTTTATCGTTCTTGTTTTTAATAGATTTCATTTTAAATTGCAGTTGTGGCCCTGTAAACTCATGCAGGCCATTCAAGATCAAACATTTTCCACCAGTGACCATCATGTCTGTTTGGGGGCGGGGTGTGCAATGAACACTCAGGATATCATTACCTATAGTCATCTTTCCTTTTTAAAAGGATAGAATACGATATGGTGTAGATGTGATCAATTGACCGGTAGATCAGTGGTTCTCAGCCGGGGGCTATTTGGCCCTTTGGAGGCCATGTGAGATTTTTTGTCAAAATTTCTCCCGCGTGGCTGCAGCCTACTGACTGAAACGAGTGGAAACAAGCGTTATACTTCAAGAATTCACAAAATATTTAGCAATCTTTTAATAAAATTCTTAATAAGATCTAATTATGAAAATGTATGATTTTTTAATCATTGACCGACTAAGAGGGACCATCCGGGTAAAATAGGAATCAAAGGGGTCAATAGGTTAAAAAAAAAAGAAAAGGTGACGTTGATGTGTGAATAGGTGCAAGGCGTGGCTTAGGGTTAAGAAGCTTCCTTCCCAACTGCATGGTTCCTGGTTCATGCCCATTGCGTAGCACATTGGGGCAAATGTCTTCTATTATAGCCTCGAGTCGACCAAAGCCTTGCAAGCGGATTTGATAGACGGAAACTGAAAGAAGCCTGTCGTATATATATATATATATATATATATATATATATATATATATATATATATATATATATATATATACATATATACATATATACATATTATATATATATATATACATATATATATGTGTGTGTATGTATGTATGTATATACCTATGTGTATCTCTGTGTTTGTCCCCCACCCCACTAATCACCGCTTGACAATCGGCGTTGGTGCGTTCGCGTCCCCGTAGCCTAGCAGTTCGGTAAAAAGAGACCTATGGAATAAGTACAAAGCTTTAAAGATGATAAGTCATGAGGTCGATTTGTTCGACTAAAATAGGTCAAAGCGGTGCTCCTGCATGGCCGCAGTCAAATGACTGAAACAAGTAAAAAAACTGATTAGATTTTACTGGGCTAGATTGTGCGTGCGTCTGTGTGTATGCGTGTGTGTGTGTTGAGACTAAGTAAGCAGTTTATACGTTACATATAGTCAGTCATATTTGAAGAGAAAGTATCACCTTCATTGTTCACGAACCGGAAGTGAAGTTTAAGGGTCAACGAACATTTTTATAGCTCCTTTGCTTAATATTGGCACAGTTTATTTATTTCCTGTTCTAATCATACGATACTTATTAATTCCGTTTTTTTACCGACCTCTTCGTGAGATAAAAACTTTATGAGATCCCTAAATTACGATCCCCTACTTTGGCACCAAACCAAACCAAACATTTGAAGACGAGATAAATATTTGGTCGACCATGTGACTGGTACTAATTTTATTAACCCAGAGGGGATGTGATAAAAAGGCAAAGTGGATTAGGGTTGGGGTCGAACTGAAGTCGGAGAGAGGAACGAAATTGAATAAGATCTGAAAACAGAGCATATTCGTTCGTCCAGCGGATCCTGCTATTTCAGAGATGTGATGTTCTCTGAACGTTAATAACTGTTCTCGCCTATCAACATCAACCTCACCATTTCGAGACTACCACTGTCGCTGCTGCCGCCGCCACCACCACTCCAACTATCTTCATCATCATCATCATCATCGTTGTCACCGTCGTCGTCGACTTTATCATCATCACCATCATCGGCATCATTATCACCATCATCATCGACATCTCCTCTTCCTTCTCCTCTTCCTCCTCCTCTTCCTCCTCCTCCCCTCCTCCTCCTCCTCCTCCTCCTCCTCCTCATCGTCGTCATCGTCATCGTCGTTGTCGTCGTCGTCGTCATCGTCGGCATCATCACCGTTCGCAACATCGGCATCATTATCACCATCATCATCGTCGTCACAATCATAATTATCATCATCATCATCACCAACAACACCAGCCCCACCATCTTCATCATTATCATCATCATCATCATCATCGTCGTCGTCGACATCGTCACCATCGTCATCACCATCAGCATCATCGGCAACATTATCACCATCATCACCATTGTCACAATCAGCATCATCATCGTCATCATCGTCAGCACCACCACCACAACCGACATCATCATCATCATCAATACCACTAGTATTAACCCCTGCACCACCATCAATAATCAACAGCACCACCTTCAGTATCGACACATGCACCACACCGCCCCAACACTACTCCACCCCACCACCACCACTCCACACACAACATATTTACCACTCTCACCACTCTATACACACCACCACCACCACCACCACCACCACCGACGCCACCACAACCATCGTTATTGAGCTAAGGAGAGGAGTCTCAGCGTGGTCACCAGCCTCTAATGGTTAGAATGCTTTGTGTTCATGCCATATTATCACCATCATTAACGTGATCAGCATCACCATCCTAAACGCCCATCATCTTCTGTAGCAGCCCTTATCTTTCTTTCTAAATGAATAAAATGAAACCAACCGGAAGTAGAATGGGCGTTCATCAGAAACCCTAATCATTTTAACCAATGTTTCTATACACGCATAAACATACACGCTTGTATTAGCTTGTATATAAGCACACATAAAATTGCATACAACACAAAATATTATGCATCCACCAATATATACATACATACATATATATATGTGTGTGTGTGTGTACGTACATACAAAAATATATACACATACATAATATATATATATGTATATATATATATATATATATAT
>NC_068995.1:19984546-19986055 GCF_001194135.2 Octopus bimaculoides
ACTCTTTGTAAGCCTAGTACTTATTCTATCGTTCTCTCTTGCCGAACCGCTAATGAAGGGGACGTAAATACCCCAGCATCGGTTGTCAAATGATGTTGGGAGGACAAGCACATACACACAAACAGACACACACACACACACACACACACACATATATATATATATACGACGGGCTTCTTTCAGTTTCCGTCTATCAAATCCACTCACAAGGCTTTGGTCAGCCCGAGGATATAGTAGAAGACATTTGCCCAAGGTGCCACGCAGTGGGAATGAACCCAGAACCATGCGGTTGGTAAAGCAAGCTACTTTATCTCATAAATATTTGCCATGAAGACATTACATTTTCAATTTATTAAGTTAAGTTATATATGTTCATGCAACTCCATTTCTAGTCTTCACTCTTTCTCCTTTATTTTTTTCTCTCTCTCTCGCCTTCTCATTTCTATTTCTAGCCTATCTCCTTTCTCCTTTCCCCCCTCATCCCCTCCCTTGTTTTCGCGCTATAGCTCTCTCTCTCTCTCTCTCTCTCTCTCTCTCTCTCTCTCTCTCTCTCTCTCTCTCTCTCTCTGTTGCCCTCTTTCTCTTCTACCTGCTGCTGACACGAGACCCGTGACCAACCTTTCTTTCCTTTTCTCTTTCACACCGGTCGCATAGCTGACCTCTCCTGAATTCTCTTTGTCCCACTGGCGCATATCTTGCTATTTGTTGTTTTCTAATCCTTTAGGATGCCTTCTAGGCATTACCCCACCATTCTTGTCGTCTTAACCCTTAGGACATATTTTGCTTCTTTCTTATTTATTTCGCTTTTATCCATCGTCTTAAATTACATTTATTCACATTCGTATGTCCACTCTGTATTGTTTTGTTTGTTCTCGGCCCGATATTCTCCGCAACTTTCACGGGCACCACCAGCATGGGAAGTTCTGTCTTAACAGCTGGTTGATAACTAATGAAGAATTAAGAACATTCTGTGTCGGTCTTCCGTCTGGTTGTACATTCAGTAAACGTGTTACGTTTTTTTACCTGTAGTTTGTTAATCATGGAGGAGGATCTGTAATTACTGACAAAGGCGGTCTTACTCCATATTAAAATAAATTTGTCTCCATTATTTTGTCCAACCCCTGTCTATACTTGTGTGTGTGTGTGTGTGTGTGTGTGTGTGTGTGTGTGTGTGTGTGTATGTACTTGGGAAAGGATGTGTGGCGTTCGATCATATAATACCTTACCTTCGAAACGCGGAGTAGATAACACAGGCGACAACTGAAGAAGGGAATGTTCTTGATGTTGTATGTCTCTTTTCTCTGTTTGTTTGTTTTTTCCTTGTTAAAAAAAATTCTTTTTCTATGTTTTTGTTTTTTATGTTCTCATTTTTCATTTTGTCTACGTTTTCTTTTGATGTCCTGTACCCGTATATGCATGTATATATACAATTATATGTAGGTATGTACATATATGTATGTATATATGCATTTATTTATATTATATTATATACATATATATATATATATA